>NW_008334957.1:1808945-1851283 GCF_000622305.1 Nannospalax galili | reverse complement strand
CATCCAAGAATGTTAGTTCCACCAGTCTGGTACTTTTAATTACCATGTGCCATGTAGACAAAGCTTGGGGAAAGACCAAATGCTCTCAGATAAACCTTGCCTAGATATATATTACGTTCTTTGATCTGGTTGTATGTATAATTTCTCAGTAGGTTGTTGGACTAATATGGTTCCTTCTGTTTTTTTTTTTTTAAACTAGCTAGGCATTATTTATCTCTCCCATTGTCTAACCCTTCCACCATGGTTTCCCCATTTAAGGTGCCCCTGTTTTCCCATTTCTCCCTTAATAATACCCTTCTCCTAAGGTCCTACTTCTCTTGAGCTCCTTCTTTCCCTTTATCCCCTAGGTTCCTTATATACCCTTCCCTCCCCCCTCCCCTTAAAATAGCCCCATTTTTATCAATATCTCCCTTATTAACACCTGTTTTCTACTGTTCTTCTCTTTCAGGTTCTTTCTTTTCCTTTACCTCCCTGGTAAGGAACCAGAAAAGGTTCATTATCCTGGTTCCTGTAGTTATGTCTGTATACATAATCACTTATCAGGATTTGATGCTAGGATCCACATATGAGGGAGAACATATGTTTTTTTTTCCCTTTATCCCCTAGGTTCCTTATATACCCTTCCCTCCCCCCTCCCCTTAAAATAGCCCCATTTTTATCAATATCTCCCTTATTAACACCTGTTTTCTACTGTTCTTCTCTTTCAGGTTCTTTCTTTTCCTTTACCTCCCTGGTAAGGAACCAGAAAAGGTTCATTATCCTGGTTCCTGTAGTTATGTCTGTATACATAATCACTTATCAGGATTTGATGCTAGGATCCACATATGAGGGAGAACATATGTTTTTTTTTTTTTCCAAGTCTGTGTTACTCACTTAGTATAACACTTTCTAGTTCCATCCATTTACCTACAAATTTCATGATTTCATCTTTCTTTACTGCTGAGTAAAAAACTCCATTGTATAAATGAACGACTTTTTCATTATCCACTCGTCAGTTGAGGGACACTTAGGTTGCTTCCCTCTCTTAGCTATTGGGAAAAGAGCAGCAACAAACATGGTTGTACAAGTGTCTCTGCAATAGGATGAGTTCTTTGGGTATATGCCAAGGAGTGGTATAACTGGGTCAAATGGTAGGTTCATTTGTAGTTTTTTAAGACTTCTCCATACTGTTTTCCATAGGGATTGAGCCAGTTTGCAGCCCCACCAGCAGTGGATGAGTGTTCCCCTTTCCCCACATCCCCTCCAACATTTGGTATCATTCGTTCTCTTAGTCTTTGCCAGTCTGACTTGGGTAAGATGAAATCTTAAAGTGGTTTTAATTTTCATTTCCCTAATTACTAGTGATGTTGAACACCTTTTTAGATGCTTCTTAGCCATCTTTATTTCTTCTTTTGAGAACACTCTGTTCAGTTCCTTAGCCCATCTTTTAATTGGTTTACTTCCTGTGATGGTTTTAATGATAATGTCCCCCATTATCAAGTACCTTAAGCTTCAATAAACTCTTCCTTCTATAAGTTGCTTGGGTCAGTGTTTCTATCACAGCAACAGAAAAGTGACTAATACACTTCCTTTCTTGATTCTTTGTTTTTTGAGTTCGTTATATATTCTGGATGTTAAACCTCTGTCAGATGTGTTGCTGGTGAAGATTTTCTCCCATTCTGTGGGTTTTCTCTTCACTTTCTTGGTTTCTTCTTTTGATGTACAGAAGCTTTTTAATTTAACGAGGTCCCATTTGTTGAATCTTGACCTTGTTTCCTGGTCAGTTGATGTCTGGTTTAGAAAATCCTTTCCTACATCTGTATTTTGTATGTTATTTCCAATGTTTTCTTCTAACAGTTTCAGAGTTTCAGGATTCACATTGAGGTCTTTGATCCATTTGGGGTTGACTTTTGTGCAGGGTGAAAGATAGGGGTTTAGTTTCATTCTTCTACAGGTGGAGATCCAGGTTTGCCAGCATTTGCTGAACATCAAGATTCTTCTTTTAAAAAATTTATCTATTATTCATTGAGACAGGGACAGGTCTCATGTCACCCTGGATGGCCTGAAACCCACCATGTAAACCAGGCTGACCTGGAATTCACAAAGCTCCTCCTGCCTCTGCTTCCTCAGTGCTAGGATCAAAGGTATGTACCACCATACTTGGCCTAGATCAGAATTCCTAAGCCAAATAATGTTAGAAAGAGGAAGAGAAAAGTGGGACAAATAGAAAACAAATTAGCAAAATGATATATTGAAACTGAAACATACCAGTAATAACTTTCTGTTGCTGCATAGCAAATTTCTACAAGACTGGCTCACGGCTGAGAAGGTTCTGGGTTCTAGGGGGGAACCTGCTGTTGTTTTGCTAATTGGTCATGTGTTGAAACTGCTTTCTAAATACTTATTTCTACTTGTAGATTAGTGCTGGACCCAGACTTCATCAGAAATGCTTCTTACTGCAGTGGGTGTGGTGGTTAATGCAAGCTTGTAACTTTCCAAAATGTCAAGAGTAAGTGATGGGAGATTGATTGGCTCTAAATGGGAGAGCTGTATCATTCCGGCCAATGCTCAGGGAATGGATATTGCCATTGCTCTTGGTTGCCCACCATAACTACATGGTATGGTCCTATTTCTAAAGGCAACATAAACTTTGGTTGCAGGACATAGAGAAATGAATCCTTTGAAAATTTTTTTTATGTGTATAAATGTTTTGCCTGCATGTATCTAAGTGCACCCATGAATGCAATACCCACAGAGGCCAGAAGAAGGCATCAGATCCCACTGAACTTGATTCTGGGTGGTTGTTAGCTGCCATGTGGGTGCTAGAAACCAATCCTGAGTCCTCTGCAAGAGCAGCCAGTGCTTTTAACTGCAAGACAATTCCAGCCCCCAAGAAATGACTCTTGAACACACAAGGCACTGCTGGGGATAAAAAGACATCAGTGGTCTCACCCAGTGCTGGACCCTGCATGCTACAATATCATTCTGTCAGGAAAGACGTGTCTACTGGTACAATAGTAGCATGGCAAATAATGGGGGTAATCAACCGTTTTCTGGTTGGATTTGAGGTCTGCTCTTCAGCAGGGGTTTCATGCCTAGTATTGTAAACCTGATCAAAAGCCCATGTCTGGGGAGGTCATAGGTCCTGGTGGGGAAATCTATTGTTGCATTGCTAAATGATCATGCTGTCAAACTGCCTTCTAAATATTTGTATTTGTACCCATAGATTTGTACTGCTCTCAACACTGGTCAGAGAAGCCTCCTTTGGCATTGGGTAGTAGTCAATACAGAGATTTAAAACTGGTCAGGGTGCTAAGAATATGTGATTCTGAGTGCTTGGTGGTAGATGGGCCATCTCTGTCAACCTCCTCAGGGAACATCATGGAAGAAGGGGCAGAAAAAATACTAAGAGCCAGAAGATGGGGAGGAGAGCTGTGAAATACTATCTTCTGGACATGAAAGGACCATTGCACACATGAACCTGCAGCAGCTGTAGTTACCTGCATGAGATCTAACCAGTCAAAATGTCAGTATTGGTGGGTGACTGGTTCTTGAGGCCCCACCCTTACCTAACAGTTAGTGGCAGCTGAGGGAGTGAGAGTCACTTTTCTTTGAGTGTGACACTTGTAGGTTGCCTGTACTTCAGTGGATGGCTCCACACCCATGTGTGAAAGGACAGCACTAATTGAACTCAGTGGGTTAGTAATTTAAAAAAAGACCCCATGGAGTTGGGAGGGAAAAATGTTGGGAGGGATCTGGAGGGAGATAGTAGGTGATGGATATGATTAAAATACCATTGTTAGAGGATTGTGTAAGGTTGGTTAAACTATGACACATTTTATGATAGAAGATTATACAGCTGTGAAGGAAGTAAGGCAAATGTCAATATATCTAATCACCATGTTATATTGTTGGAATTGTAAAAATCAAGATGAAGAAAGTATAGACTGCTGCTGTATATGTAAGATGTGTGTGTGTGTGTGTGTGCCTTGTTTTATTGAAAAACAAATAGTTACTTCAAAAATTTGAAATAAGAGCTAGCCAATTATAGGGGAATAAAGTTAAGGAATAAAAGTGTGGATTTGAATATGTCTTGTTTTGTAGATTCCAGTTTGGAATCATACATTTTGGGGGGGGGGATCTTTTTGAGACAGGGTCTGCCTGTAGCCCCAGCTGGCTTTGATCTCAAAGAGATTCACCTGCCTCTGCCTCCCAAGTGCAGGGATTAAAGGTGTGAACCACCACACACAGCAGAATCATACATATTTTGTATAATTAAGTAAGACTAATGTTGTTAAAATAAAATTTCTAAAAATCAGACCTGGAGAGATGGCTCAGAGGTTAGGAGCACTGGCTGCTCTTGTAGAGGACCCAGGTTTGGTTTTCAGCACCGATATGGCAGCTAACAACTGTCCATAACTTCAGTTTTAGGTGATTTGATGCCCTTTTCTGGCCTCCGTGGGCATTGCATGCATGTAGTACACCTACATACATGTAGACAAAACATTCATTTACATAAAATTTCTTAAGTTTAATTTTTTTCTGAAAATCAGAGGTAAAATGAAAAACAAATCTAGATTTTTCATCTCCTACATTTATTATAGAAGTGATCTATTTCTTAAATTTCTTTCCCTCTTGGATTGAACTGTAGGTACTGAGATAAGTGGCTCTATGATTCCCTAGTGTCCTAAGGGCTCTGCCTGTATCCCCTGTGAGCTAAGCAAGGTGTTTTTAAACCTAGTAATTTGTATATATCAGTAGGCTCTATCCCAAGAAATGAGGTAACCTCAAGAAGGCCCTAAGTCATTTCCTGTAATGATCAATAGTTTTGAGTTTTTTGTTTCTGTTTTCTTATATTGGTGAGTGTTCTTGTGGAATAAATAGAGAAATTATGCAGGGCTAGGACTAGATAGAAACCATAGGAAGGCATTTGCCTCAGGGACCAAATGTAAGCAGACCCATGAAACATTCATTAATCAAGATAAAGAATATTTTAAAATATTTTATTTGTTATTGTTATTTTATGTGTATGAGTGTATTGCCTGCATGTGTATAAGTGCACCTGTGTTGTGCAGTGCCCTCTGTGGTCAGAGAAGGGTGTTGGATCTCCTGGAACTGGAGTTATGGACAGTTGTTAGTCACTGTGTGAGTGCTGGAACCAAACCCTGGTCCTCTGGAAGAGCAGCCAGTGCTCTTAACTATGGAGCCATCTCTCCAGCTCTGGCAGATAAAGAATATTTTAATGCAGTATTTAAAAACACTGATGCCACCTCCTCCCCAAGTTTTAGATAAAGGTGTAAGCAGTGCCAGTGGCTTTAGAGTCCTACTGCGGTCCAAGGCAAAGGGACATTTAGCAGTTCAGATCCTAATGTAATTTCAAATTTGTTTATCATAGATCCTGGCCTTGGAATTGTGTCAGTATATCACCAAGAAAGGAGATAGGGACAAGTGATTCATAATATTTAGTTAAAGTCCCTCGTCCCAAATTTAAATACAACTTAGATTCATGTTATCTTAAAACATGAGCACATCTTTAATCCCAGTACTTGGAAGGCAGAGGCAGGGGGATCTTTGAGTTTCAGGTCAGCCTGGTCTACATAGTGAGTTCCAGGCCAGCCAGAGTTACATAGATCATGTCTCACAAAACAAAACAAAACAACTAAAGCTGTGTAACTATAACTACTATATATGTATATATTTATATGCATATATACAGTTAGTCCCCCAAATTTGTGAAGTCTACCAGTTCTACTTGCTAATACGTATTTGTAACCCCAGAATTAAAGTTTGTGATGCTTCGTGGCCATTTCTGGACATATTCAGAATGGCAAAACGTTTGAGACATTTGAGGCAGGCTGAGGTCAAACACGTTAGTGCTTTCCCTTTTGTTTGAGCTTGCACACTATAAGCAAGTGTCCTTTGTGTACAATCATCTATGATTGGTTCAGGCACAAGTTATATGTTAGCATTAAATTCAATATTAATGAATAAGCATATATTGAGTAAAGTGTCTTTGAACAGAAATACCCATACAACTGGTTATGCATCAATTGCTTAAAAAGAACTGTGACCAGAGGTTCCTAAGACCTTAACTCTAATTTTCCCTTCTGCAAATGGTTTGGAGTTCCTCAATTCAGTGTTCTGAGTAACTATAGAACAGAAGTACTGCAAATAATGAGGGCCGGCTGTATATACACAGACAACCAGGTGTATATGCACAGACATACCTGTCTATGACATAGATGAGTGCAATGCCTTCTGCTTTGTTCACTGAAAGAGCCTAGAGAAAATGGCTGCACAGGGACAATAAGAGACACCTGACATATCATGGCCTCTGAATTCTTCTCACTCACAGGAACCAGACTTCCTGCATAAATAGTCAATTCAAGGTTTGAGGCAGGAAATATGCAAGATGAGCCGTCAAAAGAACTCAGACTCTGACCCCATTACACCACTAAACAAACCAGAAAATGGGAGCATTAGTAGTACTGTTATGGAGTTAAGTACCTCAAATATGTTTAAGTCCATGAGTTCATAAAGATATTAAAAAGTGAAGTAATAATGTCATTGGCCATCTTTCAAGAATGCTGTCGTGGGACCATTATTTAGAAAGCTGATAAATAAATGGAAGCAAGTATTTACTCTCTGAATTGTATTCACACTGGCCAAATAATTGAGGAAGTTCTTATTTACAGAAAAAGTTAGCTAGTAAAATAAAAAATGTTGGAACCATAATAGAACGACACCATTTTCCATCCCCTCTTTAATTAATGGGCTTCAACAAAGATCAATAATGATTAAAGGTAGAAAAACTACAATAAATCAGAGAATAGGTAGTTCTTAGTGAAAGTAAACCTGACCTGTGAAATTGTCTTGCAAAAACCAAAGGAAGTCCTGAATCTCATCAAGTGGTAACTCTATCAAATTATAAAAAATACAAGAGATAGGGCCACAAGATGGCTCAGTGGATAGAGATGGTTGCAGTACGAGTCAAGAGGACTGACTCCACACATGTCATACACGTTTACACAAACACAATGATGGAAACTTTAAAAAGAACTAAAGAGATAGAGGAACATTTTACCTAACACCAAAATAAATCTATGGTGGATCCTACAGGACAAATTAAGACGTTATTCAACAAAAGGTGAAGGTGGTATATAGAAATACATAAACAAATGCTTAAGCCGTGTATCAACCAGCCACAGTATATAGACATTATCTGGATCCTGATTAATGATAATTGTTGCAAAATGAATGACTGTGAGAAATGAAAACTCTGGTACTATAAAGTGTTGAATTATGATTATTATTTGAAAAGTATATTAGCAATATGACTATGCTTAAAACAGTTCTTCCCTTTGGAGTACTACGGCTTGATGAATGAAATCATCTTATGTCTAGAATTTGTTGCAAAGTGATCTGAGGTCAGGGAAGTGGGCGAGGCTATATGCAACAAGATTTGCTATATACTGATGTATGGTTTTCATTCAGTGTGATGGGGCCTTTCTCTGCTCACTGTGCTTGACTCAAGGACCTAGTGCGTTGGACTAAGATCTCCTAAGAGCGACCTGAGGCAGGGGCTCCTGAGTTCGTTGGCTCACATCAATGAAGAGACAAGGGATGTCATGGTAACATGCAAAGTGAAAGCGGAATCACGGAAAAGTTATAAAATAAGGAAAAGTGAGAGAAACTCTCAAGAATAGGTGTTCCCAAGAGAAAACAAAGCTCAGAAAACCTCCTTGTCTGGGGATTTTTGTAGGGCTATGCAGGAACCACACAAAGGTTGGTGTCACTGCTGTGAGGCTGGGTAACTTTCTAGCTATCATGGGCCGAGCCAGTAGAAGGCCTGCATACTCTATACATGGCCCCCTGACCCAACCAGAGAGGTGATCACATGTTGTTACTGCACTGCCCATTCAAGTAGGGGTGTTTGAAGCCCTCCTCTGTCCAACTCTGACTTCCAGTTTGTTAGTTATTGACCTTGACTGTCCGCTAGCTGTTAGTCACTTGGCTGTCCTTGCTGTCCTCTGACTTTACCGGAGTGCTGTGAACTATACTGAACTTTCTTTGTTCTTACATCTACCAAAAAGTAGCTGTAGTTGTTCTTAGTTAATCCTAATTAACTCTTTGTCTGTGGGGTGGTCTGGGGTCTCTTTCCTGAAAAAGTGGTGACTGTCTTAGAAGCTAAAACAGTCTGTTTCCATTAGCTACAGCTCCTAATACATTAGGAGAAAGAAATGTAAAAGAGCAATAGTGCCCAGCATATTGTCCTGGGGTGGGGTGGGGGTGTCTCATGGAAGCTAGCAGACATTGGCCTTGATTCTTGGCCTATCTGTCTCTTGTCAGGTTCACTTGCCTTGCTCACACCCAACTGCAAGTTATTATTTCTTCTCACTGGTGTTTCTGATTTGGCTCTTTTAACACCACTTCCTTTTAAACCCCAGGGTCCACATTCATTGCAACACATGTGAGCAACTTGTGGTTTTCACCATGGGCCCTTTTCCCTTTCTTCCTAGGCGAGCACATTCCTGCCTAACCATTACCAACACTGGTAGACTGGAAGATGAGGACAGTGGGCTAGTCTCATGAACTTTTTGTTTTGTTTACATGTTTAGCTTTTAACTTTCTCAATTTTAGAACATACCCTTTGGAAAAATAGTCCAGATCTCCAAATTCTGTTAGTGTTGCTGTCTGTGCAAAGAAGCTATTTTTAAAAATTCTTGCTGGGCATTGTTGAATGTTTACTTGTATGCTCCAGTGAATTGCTATTGAATTAAAAAACAATTTTTTTGGTGTTTTGGAGACATGGTCTCCCTTGTCCTAGATGACCTAGAACTCGCTATGTGGATCAGGCTGACCTCAATCTGGGATTAAAAGTATGTACTACCATGCCCAGCAGAATTAAAAAAAAATTTAATGTTTGAATAGTCTTTCCTTGCCCCTCCAGGTATAAAAGCTTATTCTAAGTAAAATCTTAATCAGATAAAGCAAAATTTGGTATACAAAATTTTCTTTAATATTTACTCTAAATAACACTTGGAAAAATTGTATAATAAGAAACTGATGAAGTTAGCTGGGGTATATTCATAATTTGAGACACTATGCAGTTATTAAAAGCTAATTTTGAGTCCTAGGTCTGGTGCCTCCTGCCTGCAATCCTAGCATTAGAAGGCTGAAGCGCAGTTGTGAGTTTGAGGTCAGCCTGTATTACAGAATGAGTTGCTGTCTAACAGAGAAAGAAAGAAAAGAAATATTTAACACTTTTCCTCTATAACTTGTAGTCTATAACTTTTTGTTTTTAATTTATAAACCTACTTAAAGATTTATCTTTTCTTGAAGTACATTTTAGTTAACAAGTAATAGCTTTCTTTGTATTATAAATTATTCATTAATTACTAGGTTCTATTGTATAGAAAGGACTGTACATTTTTCACAAAGAAATTAAGAAACATCTATAATAGAGCAAAATGTATATCTGAGGATTGAGCAGGCCTTGACCTAAAGCCCATCAGCTCAGTCATCCAGAAGCTTCTTTTCTGTGTGATTTTATCATCTAGAAAACAATCATAGTAATTGTAATATGCAGTTATAATGAACATTAAACAAAGCAAATGAACCATGCATACATGAACATTCAAACATGGAGCATTTCCCTACAAGAGCAAAATTGCTTATATCTGGAAAAGTAGAGAAGGTGTCACTAAAGAAGTTGGTATTTGGTAAAATTGATATTGTAAGCTCCTTGGACCTATAATCTTAGTGCTGGAGACAGGGAGACAAGAGGATCCCTAGGGCTTCTTCGGTGAGAAGTCCCGTCTCCAAAGGTAATACGGAGATCAATTGAGGAAGACACCTGACGTCAACCACACACACACACACACACACACACACACACACACACACACACACACATACACACACATGTGTGTGTGTGTGTATAGCCACAGCCATATGCATATGGGTCACACAGAAATTAGAGAAGCCTTTTGTGAGGGTTCCAGTGAGACTAGGGAACAGAAGAATGGTTGGGTAGGTTGTGGGCTTTATTAGGGAAGAGAAATCTACCCAAGCTGATTGAGAGCTGGCAAGTTTGGCTTGGTGAGAGGAAGCAGTTAGTACTGCGTAACTGATTTTAAGGCTGTAGTTAGATGTTTCATTAGTAGTTGCTAAGGAGAAGAATACATTTTTAGATAAAGTAGGCTGTTTCTCTGGATTGGTCCAGCAAGGCAGTTCTTGAACAACTGCTTATGATCTGAACCTTTTCCTTCTGTTGCTTCTTGGCTCTCTTTTGGATGGATAAAACAACAGTGCTTTCATTTGTATGCTCAATTTCCTCCTATGCAGAGACAATAAAAATGGTAGGAGTCCTTTTTATCTTACTCATTAAAAATAATGAGCAGATTACAGCCCAACAGCTACTTTAGGCACAGTAAGTTTTTTGTGTGTTTGACAATGTAATCTGAACAGAGTACTGAAGACATTTTCATTCTATAGCTTGAGAAAAGCAAGAATCTTCTTTTCCAACTTGTTTATACTGACACAATTGATACAAATTTTCTCATTGTGTAGAACCATGAGTAAAGTTAGGCTGCCCTCAGTTTTGCTGATAATAATTATAGACATGCTTTTGTGTCTACTGACTGACATAAGCTTTGTTTGGTTCCAAAATTTTTATTCACAGACTCTGTATACCACTGACCTTCAGTTTGCTTTTTTCACTTTGTGTATATTCACTTTGACATCTTGTCATTCATCAGCTTCTTTGCCATTACCACACAGGAAACTGTATGTGACTTCAGTCTTGTGATGTCCACAATATCATTTGGAGGATTTTGGGTTGTTGTCAGTGCCAAGTGAGTAGCATCCATCACAGACTTGGCATGGAAGATCTGATGTCTCCACTATCTGCCAACAAAATTTCTGACTAATAATGCTGTCCAATGCATGCTTGATTGAAACAGTGTTTAAGGAAATTAACCTAAAAGGGTATATGAAAAATCCAGGCTGGTTGTGGTGGTTAGTGTTGTCAAGTTTGACAAGATCTGGAATCACCTAGGAGACAAACTTCCAGGCAGATCTCTGAGGGGTAATGCTAATTACATAATTGGGGAGGGAAGACCCGCACTAAAAGTGGGTGGCCCTGTTCCCTGGGCTTAGGACCTGGTCTGTATAAGAAGGAGAAAGCTACCTCAAGCTCCTGCTGCCTTGATTTCCCCACCATGATGGACTGCACCCTTGAACTCTGAGCCAAAATAAACCTTTATCCATCAAGTTTTTCAGTTTTTTATTTTTCAGGTTTTTTTTTTTTTTAATCACAGCAACAGAAAAAGAAACTAAGACAGTGGTCATGAGGGGTTTTGCAAGCCCATGTTAAAATCAAGCAGGGCTGGCAGTTTTGTTGCAGTTTTGATCAAACACTCCAAATGAAGTAATGCTATGAAAATTCCAAACAGGCAAAGACTTGTGAGACTCTTTCAGAGAGATATATGTATCTTCTCTAATACAGGTAGTATTTTCTCTGCCTAGGTAAGGCAGGATTGGAGCAGGAATTGTGGTCTCGTGATTATTTATTTATTTATTTATTTATTTATTATTTTTGGTCTTTTTGAGACAGGGGCTCCCTGTAACCTCAGCTGGCCTGGAACTCACTATGTAAACAAGCTAGCCTCAATCTCACAGAGATCTGCCTGCCTCTGCCTCTCAAGTGCTAGGACTAAAGGCATGCACTACCATGCCCAGCTATTTTTTATTTTTGAGACAGGGTATTGCTATGTAATCCAGGTTGACCCTGGACTCACTGTCCTTTTGTCTCAGTCTCCTAAGTGTTGTGACTGCAGGCTACATCTTCATGCCTGGCACAAGAATGACTCATTGTATTTTTAAAGAGTAAATTAGCTTATAATACTAGATAGAGAATCCATAAAGTGTTGACCACAATACAACTGTAGAATCCACTTTTGGATAGGAAAGGTTGTTTTCCTGCCTGACTTAAATAGTCCCAGAAGCTCTTCTCTTATATATTGTGTGTGTGTGTGTGTGTGTGTGTGTGTGTGTGTGTGTGTATGAGAGAGAGAGAGAGAGAGAGAGAGAGAGAGAGAGGAGAGAAGAGAGGGGAGAGAGGTATATGGTGCATGAATATGTGTGTGGGTGTAGGTGCCAGGGTTCGTGCATGTGGAAGCCAGATCGGAAAGTCAGATGTCTTCCTCTCTTCTTTTCCATCTTATTGCCTTGAGACAGCATCCCCCTGAACTGCAAGCTCACCTTTTCAGCTAGGATGGCTGGCCAGTGAGCTCTTGGGATTGGCCTTCTCCACCTCCCAATGTGGGGTTATACATAGGAATAACTTTTATAGAATGGACAGAATCTGGACAAATGACTTTTAACCTTGCTACCAAAACACAACAAAGTCACTGAACCATGTACTCTTGTGGCCTGGGCACTTGATCTTGATTCCTTGGTATCTCAGTTTGCCACTTCACCCAAAGATAGTGAATGATCTTGAGTATGCTTGAGAATTAACATATCAAAGCACCAAAAGGCATTGTGTATCTTCACTGAAAACAATGAAGACTGAGAAGAATTGCTTGATCTTGTGAGATGAGATGTTTTAGGGCTAGGGATAGAAAGGACAAGATTGTCTGATAAGATAAGGGTAGATCTAAGTTTGTAGTTCCCCAAAGTTGATGCTGGAGAAATGATTTTGAATAAAAGTATGGGTGAGGCTTGACTCCATGGCACAGTTCCAACAAACTTCTGGGGGAATGGTGGTCTGAGTTTGGGCCACTCTTAAGACTAAAGTTAAGAGGCTGTTTTATTCAGGAATAACTATAACGTTGGCATGGTAACCCCTCAGTTAGAGACATGTGAGCTATGCCAGACTTTTTATAAGGGTGTTGGAAATTTCAAACTCAAATCCTCATGCTTGCAAAGCAAGCACTCTTACTGAGCTCTAGCTCTAGCCCCTCTTAAACGTCTTGATAAAAATTTTAAAACTTTAGAATCTTTTAGCAGTAATTCCAAATACCACAATCTGTACTACTAAACTGAACTATTTTTTCTTCCTGATTTATTGGATCTCTAAGCTATAGAATCACGATCTGGGATTTTTTGGTATGCAATATGCAGCAACAGAATTGTTTTACATAGTAAATGCCTTTGTTCACTTACCTTTCAAATACATAGTTTCCACTAAGACATGCTTTATGAGATACGGTAAGGTGTGCCAATCTTTTTGTGTCTTAAATGTGTTGACTACTAAGGTATTGATCATTTACAAGATGATTATATTTTATTATAATTGCTATCATTTACTGCAGTTTGATGTCAGATTATATGTTAGATACCATATACAAATCAATACATGGATATAGTTCTGTGTATTTCAGGATTTTGAACAAAAGTAGCTAGATGAATGCAATCTACTTCAGTTGCTTAAAAATTTCCAGTAATCTGTGGAGCTCCATTTGGCAGCATTGTGGTATGCTGTAAAAAGCATTGACTTTGGGATGGTGGTTATGTGGTAATAATCATGTGGCTGTGTGCACACTGTGTCCTGGCGTATGCCCTGGTGTAGTACGAGGCTCTAGAAATGGAACACAAAGAGGAGAGAACCTGGATGGAAGGTATTTGCAGTCCAGACACAATGAAGGTGTGGTAAACAACATATCAGAGAATTACCGGAACTGAGTTACATGAATTGAGATTATACATTCATAAAAACAAGTGACACAGGTTCCCTATTTGCTTCCTGTTCTGGAAGACCTACATCCATACAGTGACAGTTTGGTATAGCTACAAATTGTCATGGGAAGTGGAGCTTTTCTGAGCACAAAGTCTGATTTGGATCAAGAATTTGAGGCTGGACTGTTCTATCTATGTGTTTTACTATGTATTCTGGGTTTCACCACAGAGAAACAGCTTTTTGTTTATTTACTTTAAAAATGTTTTATTTATTGTTTTTATTTTATATGAATGAGTGTATTGCCTCCATGTATTTAAGTGCACATGTGTCATGCAATGCCCATGGAGGTCAGAAGAGGGCATCAGATTCCCCTGAAACTGGAGTTACGGATGGTTGTTAGCTGCCACGTGGGTGCTGGGAATTGAACCTGGGTCCTCTTCAAGAGCAGCCAGTGCTCTTAACTGCCGAGCCAACACTTCAACGCTGAGAAGCAGCTTCTTAAAGACCTTTATTTGGGGGTCGGGGGGCAGAGTCTTATAAAGCCTAGGTTGACCTTAAAATCTTTCTGTAGCTAAGGATGATGACCTGGACTCCTGACTCTCCTGCCTTTACCTCCTGAGTGTTGGAATTATAGGCATGTGGCAATAAGCCCCACTCTGTGGAGCTGAGGACCGAACTCAGGGCTTCACACTTATGAGGCAAGCACTCTGGCTGAGCTCCACCCCCTACTCCATATCTAACAGAATTTCCTGCTTACTAGAATTTATCAAATTTATCACTTGCTTTTCTTCTGTATGTAACTCAAGGGAATGAGGATCGTGGCATTGCTGAGGTATATTAAATCATTAGCTGGCATAATTGTTGAGAATGTACAACTATAAAGGATGTTCATAATACTCAAAGGATATTAATTTTCCAGTAAATAGGAAATAGACTGCTCAGTTTTAAGATCTTACTTAAATATTTCAAACCATTATGGTCTCTAAGTGAGAATAAAGTAGGCCATCAGCAGGTCAGTAATCAAGGAACAGGAACGCTCATGGAAACCCATAATGTGCTATTAAAAGACAAACACTTTCTTGTGAGGTGCGTAATATCTTTGAAGTTCAAAGACTGCTCTGAGTAGGACATACTCTTTGAATAGTTCAACTAGTCACTTATTTTGGATTTAAGGTGTGCTGATCTCAGAAGGAGCTAGACATTCATTAAATACAAAATGTAGTCATGGCTGTGACTATATGACTATGAACAGTAAAAATACAATTCGTGGTGGACAATGGAGTTTATTTTTATCAGCATACTACAAGACGTAACTAAAAGTGCATATTCAAGGTTATTTACTCTATATGCTTATTACCCCCTTTGAACCAATATTCTGTCTTTGAAAGCATAATTGTGGGGTATTGATAAGGTAACTGACTAGCTACATTGAAGGGTTGATCTCCTGGAATCTTTGTAAGAACAACTACAAATTAGGGAAGAATAAGATTTTTTTTTTGGAAAAAAAAAAGAGAAGTACATGAAGGTGTCAGAAAAAAGTGATGGGGAGATATGGGAGGAGTTGCAGGGGAGGGAGTGGGCATGGTTTCAACTATGTAGACCAGGCTGGCCTGGAACTCACAGAGATCTGCCTGTCTCTGCCCCCAGGGCTGGCCTTGAACTCACAGAGGGCTGGGATTAAAGGTGTGCACCACCACGCCTGGCTATTTTATCTCTTTAAAAGTGTGTCACTTGGAGGCTGGCCTTGAACTCACAGAGGGCTGGGATTAAAGGTGTGCACCACCACGTCTGGCTATTTTATCTCTTTAAAAGTGTGTCACTTGGATTCAAATTTGTGTGTGTGTGTGCGCATCTGGGGGTTGATCAACCTGTTCTTGCCATGCTAAACATGTGCCCTGCCACTGAGCTACACTTCCAGATACACAGTTTTTAAAAAGTAAGCGTATTTTGACACAAACAAGCAGCTTTTCAAAGTATCTGATACTTACTTTCATAAGCAAATGATCAAACTTAGCATTTCTAGCATGAGGCGGAGATGCCTCTCTTTACATCTTCATTTGATATAGTGAGAATTTGGAACATCATCTTTATAGTGTTCTGCCAAAAATTATTTTGGCTTCAATATACTTATCAGAAAACAACTGTAGTATGTATTATAAAACAAGCAGCCAGCTGATGTAGATCACTACCTCTGAGCATAATAGCCATTGCCTTCCTCAGAGCAGCTTGCACTCCTTTCAGAAATAGCCTCAAGAATGGGCTTGTTGACTGTTGACACTGACTCATTGGAGGAGGAGGTAGAACAGGTCATTGAACCCTCACTTGATAGTCCAGCTGCCCCCTTCTTTCTCCCAGCCAGCTGTTTGCACTTCTGCTCTGGTTGCATGTGGCTTCGTGGTCTTTGGGAGATGCTAGCGTGTATAGACTCAGAAGGTTAACAGAAGGGGTACTCTGTGCAGTTATGGGGAAGTTGCCTTCCATGCTGTGGTGGTGCAGCTGCTCCGGGGCCACCCACACTCCTGTAAGTAACCCTTCATCACACTGTATGAGAAAGCACAATAAACTCATTGGTTCCCCCAAGTTGCACTTTGTACTTTGGTTTATACTTTGGGCTGTCGTCGGTGCCCTTTAAGGAGGAGGTAGGTTTTGGTTTATGTCCTCCCAGGGAGAGAGTTTCCACAACTCAAGCCCCCTTGAAAAATGTCAGTGATGTGAAAGACCAAGGGGCTGGTGAACTGGTTAGATTACTGAGACCAAAACAACTGGAAAAACTTGAATATAGACTCCATTAAATACTAGGGTTTTTTCGGTTGTTTTTTTCTCTCAAAACTAAATTTCCTGAATGCCATTGTGGCTTTGTGATTGTGTAGAAAAGCATTTTTTGGTGAATGTACTCTGAAGTGCTTAGGAATGAAGTGTAAAAGTCAGCAAGTGGCTCCCAAATTATTGAGAAAAATGTAAGTATTAGCAGGCACAGGAGTTACAGACGATGTGTGAACAGGGCCATGGGGTGTCTGTTTTCCCACTTATTTCCCATAGATTTTGTTTGTTTTGGAGGTGGTGTTTCTATGTACCTTGGCTTGCCTCGAACGCATGGTCCTCCTACCTTGGCCTTCTGAGTGCTGGGATTACGGGTGTGCTCTACCACACATAACTGTTTCCCATAGACTTTGTTTGAACTCCACAGAAGTGTGAGACCTGAAGTAAGAGCCGAGGAAGCTACATTTCCCTTGGATGTCAGAGGAAGGTGAAGACACCACACACCACTGGCTGCCTGTACTGAAGTTTTGGCAATACAGGAAAATGCAATTAGTTTTGTCTTCCACAATTTCATTTGTTTTCTGTGTTTTCAGCTCAAGTTTGGAGAGTAAATTATTTTGAACAATTGTGTGTGTGTGTGTGTGTGCACACACCACACACTTGTATGTAGAGGATCCACTTATTTCCCATAGATTTTGTTTGTTTTGGAGGTGGTGTTTCTATGTACCTTGGCTTGCCTCGAACTCATGGTGTGGTAGAGCTGGGATTACGGGTGTGCTCTACCACACATAACTTTCCCATAGACTTTGTTTGAACTCGACAGAAGTGTGAGACCTGAGGTAAGAGCCGAGGAAGCTACATTTCCCTTGGATGTCAGAGGAAGGTGAAGACACCGCACACCACTGGTTGCCTGTACTGAAGTTTTGGCAATACAGGAAAATGCAATTTGTTTTGTCTTCCACAATTTCATTTGTTTTCTGTGTTTTCAGCTCAAGCTTGGAGAGTAAATTATTTTGAACAATTGTGTGTGTGTGTGTGTGTGTGTGTGTGTGTGCACACGCCACACACTTGTATGTAGAGGACAGAAGACAAGTGTGAGTTGTTGTTCCTCCAGTGATGTCCATTTTTCTTTTTGAGACAAAGTTTCTCACTGGCCTGGAACTTGCCAAGGAAGCTAGGCTTGCTGGCCAGTGTGCCCCAGGGACCTGCCTATCCCTACCTCCCCCAGTGCTGGGATTACAAGTGCTCACTGCCATGCCTTTTTTTTTTTTTTTTAATGTGGGTTCTTGGAATTGAACTCAGGTCCTAATGTGTAAGCACTTTAGTGGCTGAGCCATCTTATAATGTAAACTTTTTTTTTTTTTTTTTTAATGTGGGTTCTTGGAATTGAACTCAGGTCCTAAAGTGTAAGCACTTTAGTGGCTGAGCCATCTTATAATGCAAACACACACACACACACACACACACACACACACACACACACGAGTCCATTTAGCATTGCCTTTTTGTACATGTGTTTAGGGCTGACCACTTGGGATTAGATAATCTGGGGGCTCATCCCTGGAGAAAACGGAATCTCCCTCTCTCAGCAGCCATTGATTGCCTATAGCTCTTCATCTGGGGTGGGACCTTATGAAATTTCCTTCATTCATGTTCCTGTTTAATATGTGTTGACAAAAATGGCAATATTAAATTCTAAGAGTTCAGGGAGTGGGGAATATGAACCAGTTACACTGCACGAAACTCAACGAATTTAATAAAAAATTTTAAAAAAATAAATGTGGGAGCTCTTCTAAAGTGTGTTCTTAACAATAATATAGAATTGAGCATAACGTGGGTCTGTCATGGACTCAAAGGGAATTTATTAAAGGAATCATTACCGTAATTACATCTAGATTACAGTCCTTCTAAGCATTCTAAGCAATTCTAACAGAAATGGCTCTGAAGGTGTAACCACCCATTTTGTAAGTACTACCCATTTTGTACCCATTAAGTGCTACCCATTTTGTGTAGTACTTAAACTCTGATTGGCTGTGAAGTGTGGGAAGAGCTCGCTGAGCTTTAGTTTCCTCGTCTGTGATGTGGATATAATACCCATTTTACAGGTGATCAACAAAGTGTGTGCATATGTTGGTGTGTATCGTGTGTATTAGAGAATAAAGTGCTTAGTGAAAGATATTTTCATCTAATGGTGTTATTATTATAGTTCAGGTGTGAGAAATATTGCATTTACTGACACTGAAGACTATGAGCGAGTTTATAGACTAGCAATTACTGTATTTTCCTTATGTAGAGAGATTGATGATTGGTAATGGTTTTGAGGAAATTGAGAAAGCATGGGCAGATGGCTGGTACAGGTGTAAGTCAGCAATGGTTTTGGTCACTTAGAGTCTCGGAAGTGTAAACTTTAAGCTGTAATTGAGAAAACAGACGCTTTCTGGTGAGAGGAGTAATGGACACCAGGCTCTAGGTAGAAGCCAGAGACTGAGGAGAGGATCGTGTTCAAACTACAGAGAAGAGTAAGTAGCATACTTGAAACCTACACTGTAGGAGCCTACTCATCTCCCTGGTTGTGTCCCTTGGCATTCTCTCATCCAATTCTCACTATCTCTGTATCTGACTTTCCCCTGTCTGGTTTATTAGTTTGTGTTCTGTTGCTGCAACAAAATACCTGAATTTGGATACCTATAAATAAAAGAGGCTGCTTTAGTTTATAGATTTAGAGGCTGAAAGTCCAGGATAGGGTAATCCCATCTGTTTAGCCTTGGGTGATGGTCCTGTTAGCTGCATCCTTCCTTTGCAGAACAGGGATCACATGACCTCTTCCTATCTAGGAAGCCTGCGACTGGGGCAGGGCCACTCTTGTTCTTTTTAGAACAGCCTACTCATGTAGGAACTGGGATCCTATGAGAACTGTGTTCAGTCCTTCTGAGGAATTAACCGCCCTCTTCTAAGCCTCACTCAACAGTTCTGCTGCCTCTTCCATCACCCCGCTGAGGATTGGCTGGACCGTAGCCATGGCTCACATACACACTTTGGCAGGTGGACTCTCCCACGGATCGTGTAATGAATCGTGTACATTCTGGCATCGTTTTTACTTAAGTCCAGTCTCTGCTCTTAGTCTCTCAGACATTAGCCACACCTTCTCCTTCGCTCAGTATTTATCACCATGACTGTGTATGTCTTCATTGTATGTAGACACAAAATATGTGCATGTAGACATACCATCGTTTATACATACATATGTATTGTTTGTTGAAGGGGATCCTTATGGTTTCTAGTATGTTCCCAGTTCTTTGTCTTGAAGCAAGAGACAAGGAGGGAGGTTGAGTAAGTAGAAGATAAGTAGCTTCCTCTCAATAACAAAACTGAGACACTATTGTCTTCACTGGTTTTGTTCTTATCAAAGTAGCATTTTATAATTAGACAATCTTGGGTTTACGTTTTTAATGTCTTAAAAAGTTTATATTTTTATTCAGATGGTTGTACTTTTAAGGGAGAGAGGGAGGTGAATTCAGTGGATCTTCTACATGACTGAGGTGAACACAAAAGTTTTTCTAGGAATATGGCTTGAATTCTGTTATGATAGCCCAGGAGGCTGGGCCATGTCTGCGAAGTCCAGTTGAATTTCTACCTCATTTGTTTTGTGTGAAGTCTTTACTTCTGCCTATATTCATCCTTAGAAAGACAAGCAGTCTCTTAATTTTAGCTTTTAAATGAGTTCTCACTCGCTCTACATCAAACTAACACAGGAAACTGTGCATTATATATAAAATAGTCAAAAGCAGCAATCTGATGAAAGCATGTGTTACAATGAGCCTAATCTTAGGCTTCTAAAAGAAATACATGCTACACTGTTAGACATCTTTTTTTTTTTTCTCTTCGGTGTTTTTGAGACAGGGTCTCCCTGTAGCCCCAGCTGTCTTGGAACTCACTATGTAGACCAGGCTGGCCTTGAACTCACAGAGATCCGCCTGCCTCTGCCTCCCGACGGCTGGGATTAAAGGCATGCACCACCATGCCTGGCTTGTTAAACATCTTTTATTTCTCCTTTACTCTCAGATGTGGTACTGAGTTGCTGGCTGGGGCATGTCATGCCCTGGAACAGAAGACCTTGTATTTTGCATGATTCACACAATGGTCTTGTAAGCAAAGCACAGAGCTAACATTCAAGTTCAGATCTTTCTGACTGCAAAGACCACTGTTCTTTCTGCTACATACAAAGGAGTTTGGGGCCATCTTAGTTAATTTTTTTGTTGCCATGATAAAATGCCTTGTGGAAAGTGATTTAAAGAAAGAGGACTTATTTTGGCTCACAGAGGATACAGCCCATCTTGCTAGGGAAATATGAAGCGGCCGGTCGCTTTGCACCTGCAGTAAAGAAGTAAGTAGAGGGCTGAGTGTGATAGCACACTTCTTTAATAACAGCACTTAGGAGGCAGAGGTAGACATCTCTGTGAGCTTGAGGCCAACCTGGTCTACATAGCAAGCTCCAGGCCAGTCAGGGCTACACAGTGAGACCCTTTCTAACAGCAACAACAAAACAAAACAAAAACAAACAAAAAAACGAAAAGAAGCAGAGAGTGGTGAATGCTGTGCCCAGCTCCTTTGTGTACAGTTCAGGACCCAATCCCTGGGAATGGTGCCACCCACTCTCAGATGTTCTCTATTAACCCAATCAACCCTCACAGGCCTTGGAAGCCTGCCACCTAGTGTTGACAGCACTAACCATCGCAGGGGCCCAGCTGGGAGAAAGCATGGCTCCTAATATAGTCTAGAAATGTAAGTCATGCTTCCAGCCTTTAGCCTGTAATTTGTAGAGATCGTGTATTGTTTCAGGTCTTCTCATTTGGAAACAAGGATGATCACAGCCTTTTCCTCTGATGTAGTTTGCAAGTAAGCATTCATTTTCCAGCAGCATCCAAAGCTGTAATCCAATAGAAGGACTGTAATCTAGGTGTAATTACGGTAATGAGTTCCTTTAATAAGTTCCTCTTGAGTCCACTACAAACCCAAGTTATACTTAATTCTATATTATAAGGACAAACTTTAGAGGTGCTCCTACAGTTCTTTCTTTCTTTTTAGAAATATTTTATTATTTAAAAAAAAATTTTTTTATGTGTGTGAGTGCATTGCCTATATGTATGTAAGTGCACCCATGTCCTGCAATGCTGTCAGAAGAGGGCATCGGATCTCCTGGAACTAGAGTTATGGACAGTTGTTAGCTGCCATGCAGATGCTGGGGACTGAGCCCAAGTACTCTGAAAGAGCAGCCAGGGCTCCTAACTGCTGAGTCCTCTCTCCAGCCCCTTCTTTATTTATTTAAAAATATTTTTATTAAATTATTTGAGAGTTTCATACAATGTATTTTGATTGTATTCCCCACTCCTTTAACTCCTCCCAGATCTACCCCCACCTCAAAACCCAACCAATTTCTGTTTTATTTCCCTCTCCCATGGAAATTTGTCCTAAATACTCTCTAGGGTGGAACCAACCAGTCCTGGAGTGTGGTTGACCTACTGGGGGCCCTGCCCTTAGACAAAACAGATGTTTCCTCTCCTAGCCACTATTATATGTCTTCAGCTCCTTAGCTAGGCTGGGACTTCATGGCCCCCCCCCCCCATGGCAGTTTGATTGCTTTGGCTTTGGCAGGTCTAGTGCATGCTGTCACAATTGCTGTGAGTTCATATGCTGCCCTGCAATATGGAAAATACTGTTTTCTTGAAGTTTATCTCTGCCTCCCCTTCTGTGAAGATCCCTGAGCCTTAGGGGTGGGGAGAGTGTGTGATATAGATGTCCCATTTAGGGCTGAACATTCTGCAGTTTCTTATTTTCTGCATGTTGACCAGTTGTGGTTCTCTGTGATAATTTTCTTCTGAAAGAAGAAGCTTCTCTGATGGGGTTGAGGGATTGGCTAATTTATGGGTATGGCAATAGTTCATTAGGAGTCATTTTAATACTGTGTCCATTTAATAGAATATTAGAAAGATGTTCTTCATTAGGCCTGTGTCCTGCCGAGCCCCAGGTTCTTGACCCTGCTAACAGTGCCAGATATTGGGTCCATCTCATGAAGCAGGCCTTAAATCCAACCAGAAAGTGTTTGGTTACTCCCATAACATTCATGATCCTATTGTACCAATGTGCCTATCTTGTTAGGCTTGTGGTTATTATAGTTTGCAGGGTTCACAGCCAGGTAAGATTGATGATTACTTTTTCTCCTCTGGCTTCATGCATAGTACCTTCTAGCACTATAAAAGCTAGCCAGTAGGAATGAAGTCTTAAGATCAACTTCTGGACGTAACCAAGATCAATGGCAATAGCCTGTAATGTTCAGGGCTTTATGGTATCCCAATGGTCAACAACTCCAAGGGAGATAACCCAAGCCTGGTACTGGCATTTTTCATTTGCTAAGATGAGGTGTTTAGTTGAGAAAATGTCTCCTGTTATGGGGTAACTCCATTTGGGGGAGGGTAACTCCATTTAAACTTTATGTATATGTATATATTTTAGAGAGTTTCTACAGTAATATGTTTCCATATAGTTTTTCAAAAGGCCTTTAATGTTAGTAATCCCTTCATGTATTCCTTCCTCTACCCACCCATCCCCCATCCAATTTCATCCCCCCTTTATATCACTGTATTCTTTCTCTTTTCCCTGGAGAGATCTCCCCTCCCCCTTGGCAACTTACTAGTCTCCTAACATCTAAGGGTATTCCAAATGATACAGACATATCTAAATATCCACATATGAGGGAGAACATGAGCTATCTGTCTTTCTGGGTCTGGGTTACCTCATTCAGAATGATTGTTTCCAGATCCATCCATTTTCCTGCAAATTTTATAATTTTACTTCTTTGTTCTTCTCTTCCCCCCCTTTCTCCTTCCTTCCCTCCCTCCCTTTCTTTTTTATTTTTATTTTTTCATTTTGAGACAGGGTAAGTGCACCTTTTGTGCAATGCCTGTGGAGGTCTGAAGAGGGTATTGGATCTCCTGGTACTGGAGTTACAGAGGGTTGTCAGCCACCATACAGGTGCTGGGAACCAAACCTGGGTCCTCTGCAAGAACAGCCAGTGCTCTTAACTGCTGAGCCATCCCTCTAGCCCCTTCAGTATGTGTTATAATGTTTCCCTTTTCGCCTCTGATTTCATTAATTTGGGTCCTTTCTTTTGGTTAATTTGTCTAAAGGTTTGTCCATCTTGTTAATCTTTTCAAAGAACCATCTCTTCATTTCATTGATTCTTTGTATTGTTCTTTCATTTCTATTTCATTAATTCCAGCCTTGAGTTTGATGATCTTTTTGGTCCTCTATTTCTGGGTATTGTTTGTTCTTGTTTTTCTAAGGTCTTCGGGTGTATTGTTCAGTTATTAATATGACAGCTCCCCAGTTTTTTGATATAGGTGCTTAGTACTATAAACTTTCCTCTTACAACTGCCTTCATTGTGTCCCATAGATTTTGGCATGTTGTGTTTTCATTTATATTCAATTCTAGTAATTAAAAATTCCTTTGGTTTATTTTTATTTAATGTGTCTGAGTGCTTTGCCTTCATAGATGTAAGTGAATTATGTGTGTGCACTGCCCGAGGAGGTTCAGAAGAGGGTGTTGGATTCCCTGGAGCTGGAGTTAATGGATGGCTGCTAACTGCCATGTGGGTGCAAGGAACCAAACCAGGGTCCTCTGGAAGAGCAACCAGTGCACTTAATTGCTAGGCCAGCTCTAATTCTATGGATTTTTTAAATATCCTTTTTGATTTCTCCCTTGACCTAGTTTTCATTTTATAGTACATTGTTTAATTTTCATGAGTTTGTGTGCTTCCTGTAGTTTCTGTTGGTAGCCAACTTTATTCTTTTGTGTTCTGATGGAACACAAGGTGTTACTTCTATTTTCCTGTATTTGTTGAGACTTGCCTTGTATCCTAATATGTAGTCAGTTTTAGAGAACGATCCACAGGCTTTTGAGAAAGAAATGTATTCTTGAATTTGGTTGGAATGTTCTGTAAATGCCTGTTAGATCCATTTGACTTATGATGCCATTTGATTCCAGCATTCATTTGTTCAGTTTTGTCTGGCTGACTTGCCTATTGGTGAGAGCAGGGTAATTCAGTCATCCGCTGTGCTGGGATCAATCTGTGGTTTTAGGTCTGCTGGTATTTCTTTTATGAAGTTGGGTGCTCTGAGTTTGGTATGGAAATGTTTACAATTATAATTATAATGATGGCTTTTCCCTTTAATGAGTATGGAGTATAATTTTTTATTTCTTCTGACTAGTTCTGTTTTGAAGTCTCTTTTGTCGGATATTAGAATAGTTATGTCTGTTTCTTGGTTCCATTTCTTTGGAACAACTTTTTCCATTCTCTCACCCCAAGGCAGTACCTATATTCTATATTTTATGGTGGGTTATGCATCTTGAAGGCAGCAAAAAAGATGGATCATGTTTTCTTTATTTTTTTAATGTTTTATTTATTATTTTAAAATTTTATTTGTATGAATGTATTGCCTGCCTGTGTGTAAGTACCTGTGGAACTGGAGTTGTCATAGCTGGGAACTGAACCTTGGTCTCTTACAAGAGCAGCTAGTGTTCTTAATCTCTGAACAATCGCTCCAGCCCTGGATCCCATTTTCTAATCCACTCTGTTAGTCCGTGTCTTTTTATTGAAGAATTAAGACCATTAATATTGAGAGTCATTATTGGCAAATGTTTATTAATTTCTGTTATTTTGTTGTTGTGGTAGTGACTTCTTTTGGTTAATTTTTCTGGAATTAATTATTCCTTGTGCCTTCTTGGGTATGTTTACTGTTCATTCCAGAGGGAAATAGTTCTAGTATCATCTGTAGAGCTCTCTTAGTGGACATACATTCCTTAAATCTGTTTTTTTTTTTAAAGAAATTTTATTTATTATTTTTATTTTATGTGTATGAATGTATTGCCTGCATGTAGGTAAGTGCACCCATGTCATGCAATACCCACGAGGACAGAAGAGGCCGTCAGATCCCCTGGAACTGGGGTTATGGACAGTTGTTAGCTGCCATGTGCGTGCTGGGATTCAAATCCGGGTCTTCTGCAAGAACAAACAGTGTTTTTAACCACTGAGCCGTCTCTCCAGCCTCTTAAATCTGTTTTTATCATGGAAAGTTTTTCTTTCTTCTTTGATTATGACTGAGTTTTGCTGGATATAGTAGTCTGGGCTGTTCTGCCATGACTTGCCCCACTGTGGTGTAAGCTCTTTCGGTGTCTACAGTATCCATTGAAAAATCAGTCATTGTTCTGATGGGTCTGGCCTTATATGTGACTTAGTATCTTTTTCTCCTGTGTTTTCATCTTTTCTTTGTTCTGTATATTTAGTGTTTTGACTGTGTGTGACACAAGGAGTTTCTTTTCTGGTCCTGCCTACTTGGTGTTCTGTATGCTCTTGCACCTTGATAAGTATCTCTTTCCTTAGATTTGGGACATTTTCTTCTATGGCTTTGGTTTTTTTTTTCTTTTTCTTCTTCTTCTTCGTCTTCGTCTTCTTCTTCTTCTTCTTCTTCTTCTTCTTCTTCTTCTTCTGTGCCTTTGACATGGTCTTCTTCTTCTTCTTCTTCTTCTTCTTCTTCTTCTTCTTCTTCTTGTGTGCCTTTGACATGGTTTTTTTTCTCCTTTTTCCTTACCTATGATTTTTAGGTTTGATCTTTTTATAGTGTCCCAGAAGTCCTGCATGTTCTGTTCCTGGGTTATTTTAGATTTAGTATTTTCTTCGATTGAATCTTTCATTTCCTTGGCCTTGTTTTTGAGATCTGATATCTCTCTTCCACTTGACCCAGTCTCTTGGTGAGGCTTTCCTCTGAGCTTTTGTCTGACTTCCTGAGTTTTCCATTTTGGCTTTTCTTCAGAGATTCTCTTTACTGAGTTCTAATTTCATGTCTTGAATTGTTTTAGTTATTTCATTCAACTGTTTGTGTTTTCACAGTCTTCATTCAGTCTTTTATTCACATCCTCTTTGAGTTCCTTGAACATATTTATAATTGCTATTTTTGAAGTCATTATCTTGTGCATCAGTTAAGTTGCTTTCCTCACGAAACATAAGAAAGGGGGTGTGAATTTCTGAAGAGGACATGTTTTAGTTATTCGTATTGTTTGTGTTTTTGCAGTGGGACTTGGGCAGCTGAAGTTATTTTGTTGATGGTGTTTTTTTTTTTTTGTGGATATCTGCTCTCACTTTTGTTGAGTGGCTGTTTGGATCTTTGTTTGCTGTTACCCCAACTTGTCAGGTTGTGGACAGACCAGCTGTGTGGTGCTTGGTGTTCACTCTTGGGGCTGTTTTGTGTTGGTGTGGAAAAGAGGTATCAAAATGTTTTTAATTCAGCTAGGGATAAGTGGAATTCCTGATCCTGTTGTTCTCGTTTGGATTCCATGGGGTCCCAGAGCAGTGTAGAGGTCAAGTATCTGCTAACCTAGATGATGGGTGGACTGGGTCTGGTGGGTCCCTACCTGTGAGTGTTGGGTCTTGGGGAAACAGAAAGAAGGCTAGGATCTGGGAAACCCTATCTGGGCCCGAGAGTGGGAGATGGTAGAGAAGGAATGTGAAGACTAGGGTCTGGGAAACTCACCAGGCTCTGAAGGGGTTGCTTGTCTCCAGCTAGGCCTGGGAGTGTCGGATGATGAGAAGAGGGAAACGCCACAGGGTGAAGATATGGGGTCCTCACCAAGCTGGTCTGTAGTGGGAGATGCATGACCCAAGCTAAGCCTGGGAGTGAGGGGGAGGCAGTAGAGGGCAGAGATATGGGAGGCTCACCAGGCTGGACTGGACCATGAGTTGCAGTGGCCCAAGCTAGGGCTGGGGGTGAAGACATGGCAAAAGGATGGGCAGGGTTTTGGCTCCTGTGTGTTTTTCTTTTACCAACACATATAAAAAAATGCCATAGTTTTAAATTCACGAACACTATTTCAGCCTGTTTGATATGAGATCTTTGAATCTTGTTAGAAATATGATGTGCTTTTATTTATTCTATTCCATTTCCTGGATAGTTATCTAAATTTTTAGCCTTTTGACTTTCACATTGCACAGAAGACTACACAAAGACATAACAGCGTTCATTGTCTTTCAAAGCTAAAAATAGATAACAGAAGTCTGGCATTTAATTAGATTCTTGCCTTCATGTGTATTTCAGCACCAATCTAGCAAGGCTGAATAATAGATGAAGGTTTGATCTGATTTCAGAGATCCACGCCCATCAGTTGCCTCATATCAGCATGACAGGAATGCAGGATGAGAGAAATTTTGTTCCCCTGTCCCCATAAGCCATCCCTTCCTATTCTTTCCTTATAGCTGTTCCAACTCATTAATGCTTGTCCTTCCTTTTAGCAGCAAAATGATGCCTATCAGCAGACTTCCTAATTTTCTTCGTACATAGCTGTTTTCTGGAATGTTTCTAGTAGAAAATGAGGCAATAAGATAATGAGTTCAATTTCCTAAATGTTCCTCCTTTTTTCCTCCTTTGTCATACCTGTCAAGTGAGTGTTCTTAAGAGCCTGAGACCAGGTGACATTCTTTCCTCTCAGAGTGAAAACTTGAAGAGAGGAATTCATAGGCTGCTGCTTTGGGTCAACCTACATCATACCTGGGTAGATTATTTGATTGGATTACTGATTCAAGAAGACTAGGCAAAGAGTGAGGGTCTAAGTAGCTATTGGTAAAAGAAAACAAGGAAACAAAGTGAGGACTAGAAAGTGTGAAGCTAACAGTAGAGATCGCATCCAAGAATTACTGAAGACTTGTCATGATAGGTGTTCGGCAGCACTCAAAGATTAGATATGTTCCTCCTCTCAAAAAAGCTCAGCTATCAAGACAACAGCATGTGGTAAAATAGGATAAAGGTCTGTAGGAGATATAAAAGAATCAAAGCACTTGAGGTAAATGGGAGCAAATGAAAAGTCAGGGAACATATAACAGGAAAGGAGACTGTATTAGTCACTTTTCTGTTGCTGAGATAGAAACACTGACCCAAGCGACTTACAGAAGGAAGAATTTATTTAGCTTATGATTCCATGGCAGGGAGTCATGGTGGCAGAGGTGACTGGAGCAGGAGCAGAGAGCAGAGCACTCACATTTTCAAGCAGGCACAGGAGGCAAGAGAGTGACTCAAGATCCAGCAAGGCTTAAGAACTCTCTAATCCGATCCCCAGTGATGTGCTTTCTCCAGCATGGCCACACCTTCTAAGACCTCCCAAAACAGTACCACCAACTGGGAAAAAATGCACAAATACTTGGAGCCTATGGGGAACATTCTCATTCAAACCATCAAAGAGACTTAGGAATCCAAACTTGAAGGAAGAATAATAGTTAGATAAGCAGTAGAGAGAACATTCTAGAAAAGGACAAGCTGGTGAAGATTCACCACATTTCATGTAGCAAATGGAGATGACAAGGATTCTGAAATGGCTGTAGCTATGGTGTGAATGGAGAAAATCCAAGAATTGATGAGAATGAGGTGGGAAGGGATTGGAACACAAGGGACATCTGTTAGCATATAAGTGTTTGAGTCTTATTGGTAGCCAGTGAGAGTCAGTAAAGCTTTATAGACAGGGCTGCTGAGAGCTGGCTGGGTTTGCTGATTAGAGATTTGTTGTTGGTATCACAAATCACATGAAGAATGCTTTAGAATGACCTGACACAAGAGAGAGTGGATTTGCTTATACCATTTTCAATGTAATCTACTCAGAACATGCAAAGAATATGGACCAATTTGTTGGCAAAAATTTATTATTGGAGAAAGATTTAGAAATAGAGCAGGTCATAAATGAGTCCCAAAGCCATCTCTCTAGCCCATTTATTTTATTTTAAATTGTGTGTGTGTGTGTGTGTGTGTGTGTGTGTGTGTGTGTGTACATGTGAGTGCTGATGCCTACAGAGGTCAGAAGAGGGCTTCCGATGCCTTGGAGCTGGAGTTACAGGCAGTTGTAGCTGCCCCATGTGGGTGCTAGGTACTGAACTCTGGTCTTCTGCAGGAACAGCAAGCACTATTAATTGCTGAGCCATCTCTCCAGCCCCGCTTATAAACGTTTACAGCAGTGGCATTCAACATAACCAGAACTATGTAAGAGCCAGTGAAAGTTGAAAGGATCACTTGCTAGGCTGCACAGCATCTATCTTAGGTAGAGTTTTTCAGTGGAGGGTCAGTTTGGGGTTGGAGAGTAAATAAGAATTTAAAAGGACGTCAAGCTTGTGACTACTCAGTTTTCCTAGGAGCTCGGCTATAAAGAAACAGAACTAAAACCATGTACTAAGTGGATAAGATAGGCAGGTCATATATTAAGCTCAGTTTAACAGGTGATAAAACAAGTTCTGAGAGGTAGCCCTCCACCAAAAATTGACCCCTGACTAGTAACAGAGCAAAACTATGTCTACTTATTTGAAGGATCGGTCAGTGCAGGAGAAGGGTCATAATCAGACATTATGTGTTATGTATTTCATCCGATGGCTGATGTATGATGACAGAGATGATAGTTGGGCAAAGGAAGAATTGTTTTCCTACTTGGGCTGAACCCATCTATGAAACGTGGACAGGGAAATTTCATTTGAAGCCTCATTTGGCTTATTTCCTTGGCTGGGTGTGATATTCCCAGCAGTCAACTCCCATTTTTCTTCTTTGCTGTGGGCTTTGAATGCCTTGTGCTCCCACTGCAATTTCAATTCATGACCAGACCAAGGCTGATAAAAAGTAAATTACATTCCCAGGTATATGCCTCTTATAGGCCAATTACTTAGCTGCCTGAAATATGCTGTCACTTGGACAACATGGTAGAACCTTATTTCTTTGATTAAAGACATGCATTTTATTTTGTATTTTCTCTAGAGATTAAAGCAACTGCTCTTGCAACAATGCACAGAACAGCTTGTACAAACCAGCCTTGTGTAAACACCCCCTGCTCTCATGTGAAGATAAACTTTGCATCCAGACATGAGGAAACTGGGTCCTGTTCCTAATTCCAACACTGAACTTAAGTCAGTACTGTTAGTGCTCCTCACTACGGACCTGGGCTCTAGAAATAGAATTATGATGCTGTGTCCCACAAGGCTCCAAGACAAAGTTCACCTGGAAAGATCTTAGGAAGAACAAAGCCAGGGAAGTGAGTACATTAGCCCTTGGGAATGACCCTGGTCTCCAAATAAACTTTTTGTCATGACTACCCAGACACAAAGAGATATTCCTCAAGGTGCAGATTTGCCTCCTGTAACAAACAGCAAGTTGAAGGATATTTCCTGTTCTTCAGCCATGATGACAAACAGAATCATGCCATTTTCAGAAAAGTAGATGAAACTGGAGAGCATTGTGTTAAGTGGACTCATTGTGTTTTGCCAGATGCGGAAAGAATCACACATATTTTCTTTCATTTTTTACTGTCATGAAAGTAGAAGGGAGACTGTTAGAGACGAGGAAAAGGACCAAAGGACAGGGAGAAGATGACTGTGGGGGGCAGTAGTGGAGATGGATATGATCAAAGTATATTGGATATATGTCTGAAAATATCACAATGAAACATTTATGCTGCATAACTAATACACACTGATATATGGCACTTCTTGGGGTTGGAGAGATGGCTCAGCAGGTAAGCTGCTCTTGCAAAGGACTCATGTTCAGTCCCCAGCACCCACCTGGGAACTAACAGAAGTCTGTAATTCCAGTTCCAGGGATCCAGTGGTCTCTTCTGGCATCCACAGATACCAGGCATAAACATGGTACAAAAACACACATACAGGCAAACTCATACACATAAAATGAAAATTAAAAATCTTTTTAAAATAATAAATGCTAAACTTCTTAAGTGTTGGAATCTTGTAAGATAGTTTTGAATTTTTTTTTCTGACTTTTTGAGACAGGGTCTCCCTGTAGCCCTTTCTGGCTTGGAACTCACTATGTAGATCAGGCTGGCCTTGAACTCACAGACATCTGCCTCCTTCTGCCTCCCAAGTGCTGGGATTAAAGGCTTGTAATTATTTTTTAATGTTATTTAATTTTTGTTTTATGTGTATGAGCGTTTTGCCTGCATGTATGTAAGTGCACCCGTGTAATGCTCTCAGAGGTCAGAAGAGGGTATTGGATCCCCTGGAACTGGAGTTATGGACGATTGTTAGCTGCCATGTGGGTGCTGGGAATCAAACCCGGGTCCTATGCAAGAGCAGTCAGTGCTCTTTACTGATGAGACATCTCTCCAGCCTTGTTTTGTAATTATTAACATTAGTAAGCTACCAGGCTAGAGAAATGGCTTAGTGGTTAAGAGTACTGGCTGTTCTTGCAGATGACCCTAGTTTTATTTCCAGTGCCCACATGGTGGTTAACAACCATCTATAACTCCAGTTCTAGGGGATTCAACACCTCTTCTGACCTCCTCGGGCACTGCATGACACAGGTGCACTTACACACATTCAGACAATACACTCATACACATAAAATAAAAATAATAAGTCAAATATTAAAAATAAGTAAATGTAGTAAACTATTATAAAGTAAAATGAATATGTAATTATATGTAATTTTTATAATCCCATAGATTGATTTATGAGTTAACACTTATATGTGCTAGTATATTATGCCCAGTAAGTAGCTGCTGATTGACTTTGTTCCATTCAAGTTTCTTTAGTAAATTAACTACAACTTTATAGTTGAGTTAGTGCTCCTTCAAAGGAGCAGTACCGACAAACTTCCAAGAAAGTTGTCTTCAGTGTCTTTGACTGAAAAGCAACGTAAATGTGAACTCTCCAGCAAAGCACTGGTGTTTCCCTTCACAATCTGTACTTGATTGTTTTAATTTGGTTGCTGGTTGGATTTACTGTCTAGTTATATCTGTCACAGTGAGGGGCACGGGTGAAAACAAAATAGGTCTCTGTGAGCTTTGTTGGTGGTGGTGGTCCAGTCATTAAATTTCTTTATGAAATGGGAACTTGGTGTCAAGATTTTCTTCTATCTTTCTGACTTGTGATGTTTAGTCTTAGCTTAATCCACGCCTTGATTGACAGCAAGCTCCTCTCCCATTCTTCCATATCCCTCTGTATCAGGAGGAAGTAAATCTAATATTTGACAGTCCTGAGTGGATTCCAAGAGAGTTTGCAGGGTTTTAAAAAAGCATTATTTATTTATTTATCTATTTATTTATTTGTGTGTGCGTGTGTACCTGTGTGTTCCATGACACACATGTGGAGGTCAGAGGACAACTTGTGGGAGTTGGTTCTCTTCTACTGTGGCATCTGGGGATTAATCTTGAGTCATCAGACTTTGTGGCAAGTGTCTTTACCCACTAAGCCATCTTACCAGCCCCACAATTATTTTTTGGTGAATATAAATTTTCCCAAGTTGGAGCTTTGTAAATCATTCCTTCCTACAGTGACATCAGCCAGCCTCCTCTGGCTGAACAAAGAGAACTTGAATTCAAATGGCTAATAAAGCAAGAAATGAAATTATAGTGGAGGTGGCTTGGTTGCTCATGAGTTCTTCCCAAGTTCACAGCTGTATCAAAGCTTTGCTCAGAATCTGATAAACTGTGCGCCAGGCTAGAAATACTAATTGATCAAACATAGTCACAGATCTTACTGAGCAATTCTTACTGAATCTAATTTCCATTCATTGCTAAGAAATGTAGGAAACCACATCAAACAAATCATAATTTATCATCTGTAAAAATGAAGGATATTGCTATTTAAATGAATGAATCAGACAGTATTCAAATCTTTGGTCAGTGGGGCGCAAACATACATTGTACTGGGCAAAGTATGAACTTGATAAACACTTTGCCAGCTGAATATGGGAGGCTTTGCCTTGCTGATGGCATTTCCTATCTGCCCTAACCCTTCTTTCAATTTACAAAGTGCATTTGACCATATTCATAGCCTTTGCTATGCTTTTAAAATTTTATTTTGAGAGGCTAAAGTAATTTTGATGTTTTAAAGGAAAAAAATAAAGCAATAGATCTCCAACCTTCTCAGTTCCTTTAACTAGCTTATAAATAATTCCATACTGGTTACCAGCACATAACAAAGATAGGAAGGAATCTTTTAACACGAAGTCCCCATTTCTGATTTCTTTTCCATTTTAAAAATATTATTTATTATTTTATTTTATGTGTATGAGTGTTAAGTGCACCTGTGTTGTGCAATGCCTGTGGAGGTCAGAAGAGGGCGCTGGAATCCCTGGAACTGGAGTTACAGATGATTGTTAGCCGCCATGTGGGTGCTGGGAATTGAGCCTGGGTCCTCTGCAAGAGCATGCAGTGCTCTTGACTACTGAGCCATCTCGTCAGTCCCATTCTTTTCTATTTTCTAAGAAAAATTATGACTTCTTGTCACCTGGCAGGTAAGATCACATGAAACAGAGAAAAGGATTCTGCACTCTTGGAATGAACTGTTGTCTCTTTTCCAAATATGATAATAGGTTGTTAAATAGGACATATGTTGTTGTCTTCAACTTCCAGCTGAAGCCTCAGCGATAAGGATAATAAGGGAGCTGCACCCACACTTTCTAAAAAGAGATCCTAGAATCATCCATGCAGGGTCTGCAAAAAGATAGATGAGAGGTAGACGTCAATCAGCCCCAATCTGCGTAGAAGACTGGGGAATGCAAAAGATAGTTTGGTACTTTATAGATGTAGGATAAATTAATGAGAAGAAAAAGAGTAATATAAAGTACAGAATGCAAATAATATCAGCACAAAATAGGAGCAAACAAGTTATAGATTTCCAGTGAAAGAAATGGGTGCCATACCACTGGGAGCCTGGTTATGATGGGTAGCAGTAAAGTCCTATTGGGGGGAACTGTTTCCCTCTGGTCATGAGGATGAACTCTCTGGGCTGTGTAGAAACCCAATATTCCAGTTGGGTAGGTCAATAACCTGGCTAAGAGGATCATCCCTCAGGAAGGTAGGATTGTCTCTAAGAAGGCAGGCCGTGCTAAAGAGGTAGGTGATGTTAGGAATAGGAGTTTAAGACGAACTCTCTCCTGGATTAGGACTCTCTCCAGCATTTAATATTAGGATTAGGAGCTGAAAGAGTTGATGGTGAAAAGGAAAAGCAGCCAGTCTCAATGATCCAAATTGGCCTTTATGGGATTAGAGAGATGGCTCAGTGATTAAGAGTGCTGGCTGCTTTGGAGAGGACCCAGGTGCTTGGTTTGCAGTAACCACATGGCAGCTAACAACTGTCCATAACTGCAGTTCCAGGGGATCCGTCACCCTCTTCTGACCTCCACGGACATTGTATGACATGGGTGCTGACATGGGTGCTGAGTATACATGCACTTACACATATGCAGGCAATACACTCATACACATTAAATATAATAAATAAAATATTAAAAAAACAAACTGACCTTTATCAGAAAATGAGGGGGGACTACTGACCATTGGGTCTGCAGTAGCCACACAGGCCAAACAGCTGGGGAACATAAGTACATTTGTGTCCATACACAGAGTCAGAGGAGTTGGGTAGGGACATTTGTAAAGGATTTAGGGCTCGCTACCCTCATCCCCTGATAAGAGTCTCAAAAGGACTTATTTGCAGAGCAGGAACTGCTTTAGGGTTTGGGGTTTGTGAAGGTTTCCCTTTAGGTGGAGTAATCATCTATTTAATGAGATAATGTGCTTTTCTTCCCCAAAATTCCTGAACCTAGCACAATAGCTTACAGACCACAGACCTGGGGCTTCATAAATCTGCTTGCTTCTCTGAATGACTCAGCTAAGTGTAGTATCTCCTTTTCTTCTTCCTATCTCTGCTCTAAGCATGCTTTCCCTAACACTTTGGACTTCCACACTCTTTCTCTAAAGCTCCCCTCCATGCCATGTGGTTACTTCTCTGTGATGTGGCTGACTGACCTCCACGTCAGCTTACCTCAAATGGTATGACTTTTTTCCTCTTCTCAAACCTCCTCCTCTGGGAAGCTGCTGAGATTTACAGTTTGCCTGCCCTGGGCTTTTTATTTTAATTTCTAATAAAATTGTTTCCAAGTGTGTGTTTGAGTCTATTCTTAAATTCTTTTATTAATGAGACTAAGAACCTCAAGAGGGCATCCTGATTTCCCCAGTATCATCTGACAAACACAAGGGGATTTCCCCCAGTTTCAGGTAACATTAAGAATCCTGGAATTTTGCAAGGCAGAAAAAATGATTATGAGTCTTTACAGATAGATCTTATATATTCTTCAGTGTTCCCAGCATGTGTATGTATCTGACATGCAAACACAAGTGTGCATTTGCGAATGTATGTATGCATGTATGAAACCTCTGTTTGTTGAGCTTCATTTGCTATACACGGTGGCCTCCCTGATCACTTCTTTCCCTTCCACAAACTTCTCACTCAAAAAGGGAAGAATACTGGTGCTCAATGCCCTCCACATTTATAGTGCCCGTGGAATTGTTGAAAACCTTTGTATACGAATGTGTGTGAAGGAAACGTCTCTGCCACGATGTCAGATGAGAATTTTTCTGTTCTCAGATTTCTTTTAACTTTTTTTACAGTGAAAATTAAAAATCACTGTTGGAAGAAATTTGAGGATATAATATATGCAAAGACATCATGGTTTGTGAACATGTAGCTTTTTCCCCAAAAGAGCCATCCAATAATTATCTTGAAGGGTGTTAGAGATAGTCCCCACATCTCTAAGCTAAGAGCGGAAATATCTAACATACAGCAATAGTCTACATCCAGAGAATTGTCAAAATTGGCAATAGTCATATATCTGTATAACTTAACTGAAAGCCAGAAAAACCCAAACCAAACCAAACCAAAACAAAAAACCTAGTTTCTAGAATTGACCTAACCTCTGGAGAGGGCATGTTGGCTTTGAGGAGAAGATTGCATTTTCAAAGTCTTCTTATGAAAAGAGGGAATGAGGAATACTGTCTTTCCATTTAGTGAAGTGAACTGGTCCTAAAGGAGCCATCTGTGAAGATGAGAGGAGTTAGAAAAAAGGAAAATGGTCTCTCAGTTGAACTAGCATTGGTCTTATTAACCTGCTAATCTGCTAACGTGTCAACCAAAATGGGAAAGAGAAGAGAAAATGGCATCTCAGAGAGAGAACCGTTAGGCCTGGCAGGGTCTGACCTTTTGCTGTGGTAAAGAATGGAATTCTTTCCTCCCTTAAGAGTTAATCCATTTGGTTAGGTCATTCACCTGCCCAAGGGACCACCCCTCAGGAAGGTGGGTCCACCTTAAACTATGCTAGGGAGATTGGAAGAATAATTATTCCTTTAATGAGATAATGTATTTTTCAGTCCTAGAATTCCCACCCAATAGCACAGTCCCTACAAATGGCCATCAGGTTATGTTGGTCTGTCTCTTTCTTTTGGATGTTGTCCAGAAGCTAAGTATGTTTTTTTTCCCCCCTGGTACTTTGGGTTTCCTTACTCTTTCTCTTCCCAACCATCTGGCTTCCAGCCTCCTCCATACCAGCTTAACTCAAATGGCATAACTATTCTTCTCTCCTCCGTTCTCTTCCTCCTGGCAGCCACTGATACTTGGTTTGCCTGCCCTGGGGTTTTTCTTTTAAATGATGATAAAATTGTCTTTGAGCTTCGATTTGAGTCCATTCTTAAATTCTTTTATTAATGAGGCTGAGAACCCTAAGAGGGCACCTGATTTCCAAAGTATCATCTGGCAATCACAAAGGCCCCAGAATTTCAAATAGCATTTCTCTAATTGGGGGTGGAGAAGAACCCCAGAGGAGCTCATGAGTCTCCAAATGCCATATCTCACATCCAGCTGTAGAGGTGTAGCGCTGCTGGTGAGGAGTGGCCTGGACAGGTGGGAATGGACACCAGTCCACAGACTACGCCTTGGACACACAATGAGGGAAATGAGAATGAGACGTCCCTCAGATGGGAAGTTGTCTCTGTCTTCTTTCCTACTCTGACCTGGGAGAGGGAGTGGATGGAGTGGATGGTGGTGTGTAAGAGCCAGGCATACCTCATCTCCAATCCAAGTAGTGAGAACCACAAGGTGAGCCCTAGCCATCACTGGGAAGAACTGTGTATCATTTATGATACTAAAGTTTTAAAATGAGCAGGGCTGATTCTTAGAGAGTTCAGAAATGTCTAAGACATTTGTGAAAACCAGAAGCGACTATGATGTTACAGAACCTAATCAAGAAGAAAGTTGGGCTTGACAGCAACATTTGGTGGCCATTATTAGGCAAAATGGTTTCCTTTTTTATCCTAACAGTTGAGACTCCTCCGTGACCTGGTTTTCACCATTTGATGTTCATCTCCATGGGAAGCCACTCTCTTCCTCAGGGGGTGGAGTCAGTCTTTTCCCTTACTGATGTTTAAAACAATTGCTAATGGGTGACAAGTTCTGCTTTTCAGGAACAGTCTTAAAAAGGTGCTCATTAGCAGTTGATATGTAATGTGAGCACTTTTCTAATGTAAGTTTATTTAGCGCTATTTTTATTTAATGAACCCTGGAAAGCTGTAATGAAGCATCACTAGCCTGTTGTTTCTGCACAGTCCCTGTAGGAGAGAAGTAGCGCACAGCTGTGACACTTAAGCTTTCCAGCAAAGGCACCAGAAAAATGTGGCCAAAGTTGGGTTCTAGCCAGTAGCTGCTGACTGTCCATTCTACAGCACTGCTGTAAAGATTAAACAGTTTCAAAATTGGTGAGTGTAAGAGAACTACAGTTAGGCAGGTGGAGAACAACTCCCCTTCTAAAGAAATCTTACCACTCTGGTTCTAGTCTTGTGCTGGTGAGTGTTAACTGTTAATCTGAAAGAACCTCAAATCACCTGAGAGATGGGCCTCTGGGCAGGTCTGTGGGGATTGTCTTGATTACCTCAATTGATGTGGGAAGACCCATCTTAATTGTGGGTGGGCCCATTCCCTGGGCAGGGGCTCCTTGGGCTGTATGAAGTGGAGAAAGTGAGCTGCGCTCTGATGGTGGATGGAATGTGACCAGCTCCTCCAAGCTCCTGATGCTGTGGCTTCTCCATGATGGACTGTTCTGAAACTGTGAGTCAGAATAAGCTTTTCTTTTGTTAAGTTGGTTTTGTCAGGGTGTTTTATCACTGCAATAGAAAAGAAAACAAGACAAGTCTTAAGTCTTCCACTCAAGTGATGTGTTAGGTAAGAATTGCTGATTCACATTTTAGAGGTCACTCTAACAAGTTTTGCAGTGTCATTTTTCTTTGGAAAATACTAGTGCATTTGTCTGAGTGTTCAGTCACAACAGAAACCAGGAAATATCTATTTTAAAATAAGTTTGCACTGATGTGTTGGAAAAGGGCAACTGTTGGACGTGAACTGATCCAAATTTTAGTTTCTTCTACCCCTGAAATTGAGAGAGCAGAAACTTGCTTTGAGTGGAATGTATCTTGGTGTTTTGGAGAGTCTGAAATCAGATGATGACTGAATACATAGTTTGAAAGGTAAAACTGTACAAACATACCTGTGTCCCAAACTGTGAAATAGTTCATATGGGTTACACAGCTCCTAGAACAGCTATCTTTGAGGGATGAAGGCTCGGTATGTTTAACTTGACACTTTTACCTTATGGTTCCAGCAGGTACTTAAGAGCACCTGAAAAGACTGGCTCGTTACATTTAATTTCTGGAAGTTTCCAGTTTCACTGGAACTCTCACCTATTATTTATCACACATTTATTTCCTGCTTTGGCTCGTAGGAGTGTTGGCATGTTTGAAGTGTTTCTATTAACTTCTGCTGTGATGTAAAGAAAGAGGCAAAGTCTGGGGTAAGGAAGTGTTAAAGAACTTCATGATGCAGGCCATGCAGCACTCTTCAAAGTTCTCAAGGCAGTAGTTAATACGCAGCCATATTTGGAATAGATGGAAAATTTATTCAGGGAGTGGCAGTCTTGGACTGGGAGACTCAGGAGAAGGTGTTTGTTCTATTAACTTCTGCTGTGATGTAAAGAAAGAGGCAAAGTCTGGGGTAAGGAAGTGTTAAAGAACTTCATGATGCAGGCCATGCAGCACTCTTCAAAGTTCTCAAGGCAGTAGTTAATACGCAGCCGTATTTGGAATAGATGGAAAATTTATTCAGGGAGTGGTAGTCTTGGACTGGGAGACTCAGGAGAAGGTGTTTGAAAAAAATCCATGTGCCAGGCACTGGGGTCATAGCAGCAGACTAAGACATAGGCACTTACAGCCTAGTTGGGAAAACAGCCATCATCAGAAATAATGACAGGAATAAATATGTAGCAGGTGTTATCACAGTGTATAGGCTCAGCATTTAAGAATTCATGCTGAAGTCAGCTCAGAATTAAATTAGGGTTGTTGTCTTAATTCACACTGAGAAATGAAATCTGAGCAATTATCTGTTCTCACATCAAAGAATACAGATTCTTTGTGGCACCAACTACATTAGGAAAGTACATTGCATTGATGTTTCCTGGTTATCTGGGTCTAGCCACTGCTGCCCAGGGGCCCTTGTGGGCTGACACGCTGTACTCAGGGTGGGGGACGTGTAGGACAGGTTCTGAGGCTCAGTTGTCCCATCAGAGGTTTTCTGTTCCCCTGAGTGTGGCAGGGGGTAGAATGTGTGTCAGGCTCCCTACCTGTTCTGGATGCTTCTCTGTACTTGCTCTATGCCCAGACTTTAAGGTGGAAAAAAGATCAGAAAGGCCTGGGTCTTTTAGAGGAACATGAAAGGGCAATTTTAAGACAGAAACATATAAATTAATATTTACTAAATCACCCTGTCTTAAATAGCTGTTAGAAAGGAAAAGCACGTGAGACTGGCTATAAGAGTAGGTGGAGACCTAATTTAACTTTGGGGTAGGAATAGGACATCAGTGAATGCTTCTCTGACAAAATGACTTTGAAATTGAGACCCGAGGAGTTGGGGGAATGCAGAACATTCCAGGTTAGTAGACTTTCATTCATTTCCTTAGTTACTATGACAAATTGCCACAAACTTGTTGGCTTAAAGCCACAAAAACTTATTTTCATTGATCTAGAGACCAGAAGTCTGGAGCCAAGGTGCCGGCTGAGCTCTCCCCAAAGACCCCAGGAGGAATCTGGCTTTTTCTTTTCCCAGGTTTTGCTGACTTCATGAGTTATTTGGCTTGTGGCCACATCACTTCCGTCTACCTCTGTCTTCACAACGCCTTCTCCTCTTGTCTTCTGAAAGATTGTTTACCACTGGATTCATAGCCCATGGAGGGAAACCAGGATGATCTCATTTTAATATCCTTAAGCACATCTCCACAGATTTTGTTTTCTCCCACAAATAAGATGAAATTTATAGGTTCTGGGAGGTAAGGCATTGATATGTTGTTCAGTGGGGGTCATCATTCAATCTATTATAGGGACAAACAGTGCAAAGTTCACAAGACTCATCCCTGACCTCTCAGAGTAGCTCAAGCCTGCGTCCCTCCTTTAACATGTCATGTAGCATTTACACTGTTATCTTTGTTTTGTTTGCATGAAGTAGACTTTTATTTAAGGCAAAGATTTACTGTTACTATCCTCTATTTTTATATTCCAACCTCCATGTCTAGTGTACGGCACAGTATGTGCACACAAGACATGATGCTCAGATTTAGCTGCAGATTCAGAACATGTCTATCCCAACTATATGATGATAAAGTTTATGACAAGTTTAAAATGAAAATTAATAGAAGAATCACAAATGAAGGAGATTTCCCATCTCTAGAGATGTTTTCAGGTGGAAATGATTCAATGAGTGTTCTTGATAGGATTAGGGAGCTTCCAGGCAGCCAGGTAGGGATGGGAAGTGCCCTCTGAAAGCAAAGCATCAATTTAGAATGTAACTAATGAAAGACAGCCTGCCAGTTTGGAAATAGTGACAGGTCTATCTTGAGGGGATGTTGTAATGACAGAAGACTTTGGTGATTTTAAGGAACACTGAAAAAGTGAATGTTTGGCAAGAATATGTGATTGCAAATTTGTCAATATCAGAGGCTCAGAGACAATGTCTGGAGGATGTGTGTTTTCTGTTCATGTTCAATAGCACTAGCTGGTAGAGCAGTAGGGTGACAGGTGACTTCTCCCAGGTTCCTTTGTTAGGTTTCCTTGCTTACCACAAAGCTCCTGATGACAAGTTGGACTCCTGTGTTATTTGACAGCTGAGGGTGAGGTGAGAGAAGTGAAGGGAGGGTTGTGCCGTCCACAGTGGACAGGAGGGGGGCATTCACCAGTACTCTCTACTTCTAGTCTGATTTCATCGTGCCCTCATAGCAGGAATCCATTCCCAGGCTGGGCCTGATTCGTAGGAGAACAAGTATAGTCGTTGACCTTTGTCACACCTGAAATTAGGTGTTGACCGCTTCCTTATTCCCAAATGGTCTGTACTCATTTCCCTTTTCAGACTCTGCACATTCCCTGTTTGGACGGTGATGGGTGACAAGGCACAGAAGGAAACAGCGGAGTCTGGACAGGGCTTTCCTCTGATGGTTTGCTTGGCTGCTGAGGAAAGGATGAGTCAGTTGGGAAGGCAAGAAAAGGAAGGTAGACATGTTTTAAAAGGAAAGACAGATGTAAGGAGGACTTCTGCTGTTGACTGAAAGTACATTCTTCCTTTAAAGGTATGGAATCCAAGATAATAAGGCAATACAGATGCAGACTCTCAACCCCCCAGCACGATCCAGATACCACTTACATTTTCTTTAAGATTAGTTGCTTTGGTTCCATTGGGTTTCACTATCCATTGAGAGATTTATTTGAGAGATTTATCTTGGATTTATAATTATATTTCATATACAAAACAAAAAACAAAAACCCAGAAAACCCAACAACAACTGGGGGATATCAAGAAAAAAATAAAGAACAAAAGAAAGCAAGAACCCTGGTATGATGGTGTATGCCCTTAGTCCTAGCACTCGGGAAGCAAGGCAGGCGGATCTCTATGAGATCAAGGCCGGTCTGGTCTGCATAGTGAGTTCCAAGCCATCTGAGACTACAAAGAGACGCTGTCTCAAAAAA
>NW_008334957.1:1795052-1808840 GCF_000622305.1 Nannospalax galili | reverse complement strand
CCTGGTCTACATAGCAAGTTCCAGGACAGCTGGGGCTACAGGAGACCCTGTCTCAAAAAGACAAAAAAAAAAAAAAAACCAAAAAAAAACAAAAATAGCAGCAAAAAAAAAAAAAAAGAAAGAAGAAACCACACTTGGCTTTGCCACAGCCCCTGTGCTTTAAGCAGATGCATACTCGGCTGCAGACTTCGTTTTCTCCCCCAATTAGTCTACAAATGAGTAACTCACAATTTCCATTTGCATGGTTCATTTTGTTTCCCAGTAAAGTAAATGATTATTTCTTGGTTCACAGAGAGACTTTTCAAGGACACCAGAGGCCAACAGCACTCTAATCACTTAAATATAAAAAAACTTTTGCTTAGAGTAGTAAAATTAACACTTTGTTTACCTTTTCCCTCCCATCAGCCCTGTTGTATAGACAGATCAATGATGCATCTACTTGGCTCCTGACATTCTCAGGAAAATGGATGGGGTAACCAGGAGATCTACTTCTTTGGTGTTTCCTCTAGATGGTCAATCTGTAGTTGGCGAGGTGGTATAGCGTACCAAGTTGTGGTTTGAATGTGTGCCCTCCAGAATGCAGGTGTCCAGGCTGAATGGCCAATGAGAGAGTTTTAAGAAGTGAGACCTTTAGAGAGGTGTTTGGATCCTGAGGCCATCTTCCTTGTGAGTAGGCTTATAGCCCTCATGAAAGAGGTTTCACTCCGCCTTGGCTATCAGGCCTATGTGTCATTGTACTACAGCTTTCTTCCCCTCCAAAGGGGGAATGTTGGAAAGAGACTGTGCCCTTCACCAGACACCTACTGACTTGAACTTAGACTGCCCAATCACTGGAACTGTGAGATCTAAATCTCTCTTCTTTATAAAATGCCTAGTCCATGGCATTTTATTTGCTTTGTGTTTGTGTGTGTACATGTGGGAATGCACATATGCACGCACATGCTTGGATAGGCCAGAGGTCTGCCTTAGTTGATGTTCCTCAGGAGTTGTTCACCTTGTTTTGAGTCAAGGCCTTTCACTGGCTCCAAACTAGCCGATTGGATTAGGCTGCCTGACAAGCAAGCTCCAGGGATTTCATGTCTCTGTCTCCGCCGTTCTGGGATTACAACCTTATGCCACCATATCTGTATTTTTGAAAATTTTATTTATTGTTTTTATTTTATGTGTATGAGTGTATTGCCTGCATATGAGTGCACCGTGTCATGCAATGCCACGGAGGTCAGAAGAGGGTTTCAGATTCCCCTGGTACTGGAGTTAAGGACGGTTCATAGCTGCCATGTGGGTGCTGGGAATCAAACCCAGGTCCCCTGCAAGAGCAGTTAGTGCTCTTAACCGCTGAGCCATCTCTCCAGCCCGCATATCTGTATTTTTATGTGGGTGCTGGGGATCGAACTCAGAGTCTCATGCTTTTGTGGCAAACACTTCACTGACTGAGCCATCCCTAGTCCACAGTATTTTGTTACAGCAGCACAAACAGCCTGAGACATGAGCTCTTTGCAAAGAAGAAAGAACTAGGCTGGTTAGGTTTTTATTTTTTGCAACTTGAATGTGTGGAAAGATGGAGCTAATTAGGAATCACTAGTGGAATCTGAAGCTGATACTATCTACCCAAGGTTCATAACAGGCTTTAATAAGTCAAAATCGTAAACAAGAATAATACGCAAAAAAAAATCTATTTAGGTGTGAAAGTAGATGAAAGAATACAAGAAGAGTTGGATGGCCCTAGGTATGGGGTGTTAGTGTGAGGATGCAGACTGGAAGAAACAACATGGCCTCTATTATCTTTCTGTGACAGGCTCAATGAAGTCCTGTGATTCAGGATGGCGCCTCCTTTGCCTAGAATAATACGCAAAAAAAAATCTATTTAGGTGTGAAAGTAGATGAAAGAACACAAGAAGAGTTGGACGGCCCTAGGGATGGGGTGTTAGTGTGAGGATGCAGACTGGAAGAAACAACATGGCCTCTGTGACAGGCTCAATGAAGTCCTGTGATTCAGGATGGCGCCTCCTTTGCTTGAGACCTACTTGGTGAGATGCCAGCTTCTCTAGTTCCATGTTAAAGAGCTCGGTATTAAGTGGGCATTTTGACCTTGACTTTCTTGTCATTTGTTTATTTTTTATTACAACTGGGATTTGTTGTCTTGGGCATCTAGCAAGTCTGCAGACACAGCAGGTCTTAGTGCAGGTTTTCAATGAAAGTAGGACTGCCAAATCTCACAGTAGTCATCTCTCCATCCCTTTCCCTACCTCTCCTCTGCATGATGCTTTCATCTGTACACAGACTTCCCTTCTGACAGGAAAGTGATGGTCGGAAAGTTTGGCAGCTGCATGTTTCCTCCAGCAATAAAAGGAACTTTTTTCCTCTCTAACTTGAGTTCACTCTGATTTTACTGGCTCAAGTCACATGCTCAGTAGGGTCATGAACCAATACCTGGAAGAATAGACCATTCTCACCTTGTTTTCAGGGAAAGCAGTAACTTCTAATGAGAGAACTATAGTATTCTTCATTCTCATTGGAGCCTTTGGAACGAATGCTTGAAACCACCAGTGGCTTCCCAGGGCACTGAGAATAAAATAAAAAGTTCTTAATCTTGGCCTAGGAGATCCTGTGTGATTTGACTGTGGGCTGTTTCCTGAACATATTTTGAGTCCACCTCCTTTTCCCTCCCTTGTACTCCGTCCATACCTTTGATTCTGGGATCTTACTCTGGTCTCTCTTAAGTTCTCTGGTCTCTGTGATCTCTGTCAAAAGAAATGAGAAGAGACATGGAGTGTAGTGTAGAGGATAGAGTTCATGACAAGGCAAAGTGGGGCACTGTCAAGGGTGAGAGTGGGCAGTGGTCAAAGGGACCATTGCAGAGCAAAACACTCTATGGGAACAGAGTAAATAATAGTCATTGTGCCAATCTATATTTTTAAGTAGGTTTTATACTATTTCTTAGCTTTCCTGAGGACTGTTTTCCTGTCCGGATAATCAAAGACCTATTTTGATGAATTATTAAGGAAGGGGACAATGGTATTTTCTTGTTCTTGACTATAAAATCTTCTGCTAGATAGTAATTTTATAATTTTTTGGCAATTTAGAATGCCAGGGCCAGAGACATAATTCAGATTCTATTTCTTTGACTGGTAATCAGAGACCTGCAATTTCTGTTCTTAGTTTTACAAGCTGCTGATGAGGGGGTTGTCCATCCTCCATGACCTTCAAGCTTGGTAAGATCTGACTAGCTACCTTACAACATTAGTTTCTAAGTCTTCAAAAAGTCTAAATTCTTTCTCACTCCAACAACATCAAACATGTTACCAGAACATGCTCTTCATAGAACTTTCTTTACCCAGTTTTCATCTAGCTATCAGTGAATAAATGTACAGGTTAAAGTGAGGACACGGTCTTGAAGAAAATACTGTCATGAACATGCAATGTCAGAAGCAGTCATGTTTGCATCTTTGTAGATATCAAAAAATTTAAATTAACAATAAACACAATTATATCAATTTCATTGTCTGAAATTTGCCAAGTAGCTCCAATTTTCTGTAATAGCTGACTGTTGGCAAAAACAGGTTATCTTATTCCAATCTTAATTACTAATATTAACTGTCAGGTCATATATTACACATCATACAGTAAATTGCTTTCTCTGTATGTGTACGTTACAGAATAGTTACAAAAGAGTTAGAGGGACTACAGAAGTGTTCAAAGAGCTCTAAAGAAGCCTTAATGGAAGTGAGGAAGACAGCTGATAGAAGATTTAGGGTATCTGGGGGTGGGTAGATAAGGAACCCTGCTACAGATCTGTTCCTGGAGAAGCTGATGTTGCAGAGCCAAGAGTTAAATTAAGCCTCAAAGTTGAGTGAGTGGCAGACGTGAGGTGTGGGACCAGGAAGGCCATAGAGACATAGGGCAGGACCAGGTCTAGATGGATGGACTGGTGGATGGATGGACGACAGGTCTAGCAGACTGTATCAGCAACGAGGACCGAGCAGAACAGAAGCCCCTGAGACAGCTGGGAATTCTGTTTGGTGGCCCATTGACATTGGGTGATCAGGTCAATGGGAGCTGTCACTGTTATAGTGTTCAGTGTCCTCTTTACTGAAATGAGCATATTGTACTCATTATTTGGTTTGGAGTGTTTGATAAGTCCTACATTTCCTGAAATGATTTTAATGCACCATGTGCTCATATGGTTCCAATGTACTTTGATAAATTAACTTACAGGGTGGTACCTTTTTACTTTTAGGAATAAGCTATTTGTCAGTTGATGCTTCAGATACTCAGCACTGGGTGGTGCTGGACAGAATGTATTATTTATGTGTCCTCTAAGGTGCAAAGTCATCCTGCCCTGCATTTGCCCTCAAAATGGAGTTTCCCAAGGAGGGCACAGCCTAAAAGAGTGCTGCCTTATACAATACAGAACAACTTAGAACAAGACATAACCTGATCTCAGCAAAAGCTTTTAGAATTTTGAAAGCAAATGGGAAGTTAGGGGGAGAGTTCAGGAAAGGATTCCTTAAGCGGATTAGTTCAGGACGAATAGTTCCCGTGGATGATATCTGCTTCTCCCACTAGATTGAGAGAGCAATGAAGGTCAGGGCTGCCCTTCATCTGGCTCAGTCTGTGGTGTACAGAGCAGTGCTGTCCTGCAATAGGAGATATTCAGTATATACTTGTGGATTGACTGACAGAATATTCAAAATACCCAATGAGGCCAATGCTATTCTCATTCTAAGACTAAGATGGTGGTATCCCATGACCAATGTCATCACATTTTCACTGTAGGAAGTGTCTGGGCCAGCATTAGAACCCAGTTGCTACTTTGAGGCTCCTATCTACTAGCCAGAAGGCCTCCTAAAGGGAAACTGTGCTGGAGGAGATGCTTTGAGCCAAGAGGCATCAAGCTCCTTGAACTGACCCTGGTGATGCTGGGCTGGAAAATGCCCTGGTTCTGCTAACATCATGACACTGAATGTAAACATAAAGCATCACAATCCTTGAAAGGCAGTGTGCATGACACACACCTCACCTCAAGTCCCATGAGGATAACCTGGTCAATTGTATTAGTCAAGGAGAAAGAAAGCTCTGTAGATTACTGTCATTTATTTTATAGGCCTTTGTTATAACTGTCATTTAGAGAAGAAAGAAATCTCTCTCTAATGAAACCACCACAATGCTGAGTTTGAATGACTCATAGTCCTGCCTAACGCTTTTTGGTAGAGTTCTGTCTGGCCCTAATTGAAGTTTATGAAACCTTTGCCTTCAAATACAATAAATCTATCATCATCAGGAAAGCAGTTTGCACCTGAAGATATTGCCTGCCATTGTAATGTGGGACTGGTGTCGTGATAAGAGAGGCTGGGAGTGGGTCAGGCTCATGTTGACTTTAGCAAGCACAGAGGCCACTTTTAATAGAGGCCAGGCCTGTGAGACTGAGGTCTCAGAGCAAGGAAGAGGAGAAATCCATCTCTTCCCTGAAGTCAGAGGAGTTCAGGACAAGTCACTCGGACTCGCCAATCAGCTGCTATGTGTTTGCGCACAAAATCTCCAGTGTCTCCTGGATCATCACAAAATCAATTACAATGTCCCAATAAACATTTCATTAAGGGAAGTTAGGGGAATTGTGCCTTTAAAAGTCAAGAAATGATAACTGTAGTTTTTTTCTTTTCGTAGATCTGGGGAAACTAAATCTCTTCAAAAAATAATCCACTTGGGACTGGGGAGATGACTTGTTGGTAAAGCACTTGCCTTGCAAGCATGAAGACCTGAGTTTGACCCCTTGAACACATGTAAAAAGCTAAGCATGGTGGTGAGCACTTGTAATCTGAGTTCTAGAGAGACAGAAACAGGTGGATTCCTAGAGTTTGTTGGCCAGCAGTCTAGCCTAATTCCTGAGCCCCTGGGTCTCAGTGAAAGATGCTGTCTAAAAAAAGGGGGGGAAGGTACCCAAGGAATGACATCCAAGGTTATGCTCTGATTTCTGCACATATGCTCATGCATGCATATGTGTGCCAGAGCACACACAAACACACACTCACACAAATAATGACTGTTTATTGGAGGGCATTTAGTTGATACAGACAGGTAGAAAGGAAAAAATTTGAAAGTAATAAAATAATTCTACCACTCATAGAAAACATTACTATTTCATTTAGGTCTTCTATGTATACATAAATTTGCAGTTTCTGTAAGGTATAATAGTATCTACATGCTTTTGGAACGTGTTGAATTACATGGTAGGCCACAATCACATGTCCATGCTGATAAATGTTATTTTGAAGCACAATAATTTTAATTGAAACAAGATTATTCCATTTTTAGAAATATACAACAACTTGATATCATCAAACATTTAGGCAGTTTTGAATGTCAATATAAGTAATGAAAGTAATGATTAAAAAGCATTTTTCAGTAAGATAAGCAAATGATAGCTTGCTGGATGACTTTTAAGCAGGGAGGCTGTAGAGATTCTCCTGTGTTTTGGTCACTTGACGTATTCTTTTTATCATTTTCTCATTTACCATATTTATGTCATGTGTTTACTTTGCTAATTGACTTCTAAGAGATTTATGCTCTAATATATGTATTACATAGGCATAAATACATGAAGATAGCCGCATGCCTATGTTACAAGTATTACCATTTGCACTTTGGTTTTTTATTTCATTTATGAAGAATTTTTAAAAAGAACTCACATTGAAATTTTTAAAGATTAAAGGTTTCAATTTTTTTTTTTTTTGTCCTTTTGAGACAGGGTCTCCCTGTAGCCGCGGCTGGCCTGGAACTCGCTATGTAGACCAGGTTGGCCTTGAACTCACAGAGATTCGCCTGTCTCTGCCTCCCGAGTGCTGGAACTAAAGGCATGCGCCACCACGCCCGGCTAGCTTTCAATTGTTTAAATTTTTTTTTTTTTTTTTTGCTTTTTTGAAGCACTAAAAATGCTTTTCTTCTTTTGCTTGTTTTGATGATGAGACAGGGTCTCACCCTAGCCCAGCCTGGTCTGCAACTCACTATGTAATCCAGATTGGCCTTGGCTTTCAGAGTATATATCAGTAGGTGTGAGTCACCACATCCAGTTTAGATTTTGTTTTTCTAAAGATTAGTTAGATATATAACTATGCTTTTTACTTAATGTTGAAGTTAAAAAAAAAAACATTTAATGCCATTTGGAACGTATTTTGGCAGGCTGTGAGACAGGACTCTGGAGGTTTGAATGAGAGCTGTCCCCCAAAGGTTCATGTATTTGAATACTTGGTCTCCAGTGGGTGGTGCTGTTATGGAACCTTTTGGAGGTGGAGACTTGCTGGAGAAAACATGTCACTGGGGCTGGCCGAAGTTTTATAACATGGCCTCACTCCTGTTCTCTCTCTCTCTCTCTCTCTCTCTCTCTCTTTCTCTTTCTCTCTCCCCCCTCCCCTTCCTGTGGGTCAATGAAATGTGAGCAGCCTGCCTGGCCCATTGCCATGCCTTCCATGGTGGACTCTAGCCCTCTGGAACAAGCCAAAATGAATCTTTTTCCTCTAAATTGTTTTCTATTGGGGTAACCCATCATGGCAACAGAAAAGCAACTAATATAGGTTCGTACTGTATTGCTTTGCAGGTGTTCCAGTGATATAGAGCCAGAATTCTCCAAATCGTTTGCAATTCCATCTTTATCATATGGCACATTATATACTAGTTTCTGTTTTGTTAGATTGTCTAGAAATGCGTTTGGTTAGCTGATACCCTTTGTGCATCAAAGAGGGAAAATAAGCTCAGGTTGGTTGTTACCACCTGAACATATATAATGAAAGGGAGAGTCCTCCTTGGCAGGCTCTAAATGCTCATCTGCTGCAGCTGAGCCCTAAGGTGCTGAGGCCACAACCTATTTAGAAACTTGTCAAGACTCCATAGAAATTGGATTTGAAGACTTACAAAAACCATCCACTCCCAAATCTGGGTTCTAGTAGCAAGGAGAACCTGGGATCAGGGTTGGATTCTTCTAGAAAGAGAGATCTGAGAACTGACAACTCTGGTTCCTTGGAAACTTTTGGGCCTGCAGAATGAAGTTTCTCATCTCCTATATTTCTATGAAGGCCAGTGCCATGTCAGAGACTCTCTTCTTCCTCAGACTCTGGCCTTACCTCCTTCATAGCCTGTCAGCTGGGCTTGGTGACACATTTCAGTGCAGGTCAGCAGAGGAAATGATAGTCCTGCTAGCTTTGAACAGAGACTGTGGGAGGTACAGGGCTTGGGAGTTGTCCTAGAGAGAATGTGGGCTGTTTGTCTGAGAAGGGAGGCATAGAAAGCTTGCTGAGGGAGACTTCATTATAATGGGTGGTTCCTTTCTTTTTGGTAATTAATGCCCTCATGTTGAGGGAGGGTTCTCTATGATGTGATGACTAGTTTAAGTTTGGAAGAAGTATTGGTCTAGATTAATGAGTAAATATTTCCACTGCAGAAAACTTACAGAGTTAGTACTTTTAAGGAAATTCTCTAAATCTCTCTGTTTTTTGCTCTAAGATAAGTATTGCCAAAATATTGACATATTTCTTTCCAGACATATACCGGGCAGTTTTCTAGAGGATCATAACCAATTGAATGAAGCTATATTAAAAAGGGATTTATTAGATCAATTTATATGATAGGTGCTGGGTAGTCTGACAATGGATGTCTGCACACTGGAGAGACAGAGTCTGACAGCTGCTCTGTCCACAAAACTGGATGCCACAGTGGCCCCAGTCCAGTGCTGGAGGCCTGGAAGTTCCCTGGAGAGTGACTATGATTGAGGCCATGTTGGAATGCCAATGAGGCTGGAGTCTGCTATCTGTGGAGAACGGTAACCACAGCAGTGATATGCACACTCACTCAGGAAGACGTGAAGGCCAGCAGGAACCTCTGCTTTTTCCTCAAACTTCTTTACATCTTAACTACCTGTTGGAAGGTGTCGCTACTTTGAGGGCGGGTCTTCATCCTTTTGTTAAAACTCTTTGGAAATGTTCTCACAGACATGCCCAGAGGTGTGTTTCTTAGATGACTGTCAAATTGCATGAACTTGACAATCAAAATTAGCCATCATGGGGCTGGAGAGATGGCTCAGCAGTTACAAGCAGTGACTGCTCTTGCAGAGAACTGGGGTTTGGGTCCCCACATAGTGGTTAATAACCTTTTATAAATCCAGTTCTAGGGGATACAATGCCTATTTCTGACCTCCACAGGTATTGCATGACATGGGTGCACTTATATGCAGGCAGGCAGTACACCCATACACATAAAATAAGAATAATAAAAAATAAAACTTTAAAACTTAAAATATTTTATTATTTTTGTTTTCTGTGTACACATATACTGCCTGCATGTATGTAAGTATCTTGCAATGCCCATGGAGGACAGAAGAGGCCATGGGATCCCCTGGAACTGGAGTTTTGGACTGTTAGCTGTCATGTGGGTGCTGGGATTCAAACTGGGTCTTCTGTAAGACCAGTCAGTGTTCTTAAGTGCTGAGCCATCTGTCCAGCCCAATAAAACATTTTTTCAAAAAGATTAACCATCACAATGTGTGTGTTCATTGTTTTTTGTTGCTGTTGTTTTGTTTTTGTTTTTTGAGACCGTCTTATGTAGCCCAACTGGCCTTAAACCTTCTATGCAGCCTTGAATTCCTGATCCTTTTGTTTGCATTCCTAAGTGCTGCAATTACAGGCATGTGACACCACACCTGGCTTCTATACATTTTTGTCAGTGCACTAATGTAATACACACACACACACACAAATGCAAAAAATATAGGATCATATTACTCTAAAGTTTATACTACTTTTACAAACAAATTAACATTAAATTGTTAGCACAGTCCACAGATATAAGTAGTCCTTCAAAATACCACTTTTAATTTTAGCAAAATATTCATTAGGCGATACAGGGTTCATGGTGGATGCTTCTCCACCTCTGCTTAATTGATTATAGTTGGGTTACCTGAAGAATTGCCTCTAGCATGAATGATTGGATCAAGGGGTGGAGGCCTGACATAGTTCAGATCAAGGGGATATCAGGCAAATTCTGGGGAGAAATCTCATCTGTAAAAGGAGCCATTTTAGAGTGGTCTGTGAATGTGAAGGGACAACACTGTTCTGGTAGCTGCTTTAGGAACGTGAAGGAACTCAGCATAAGAAAAAAATAATGCGCAGAGAGAAGAGCCCAAGCAAAGGAAAATGTAGAAATTAAAGCAGAGCCCCACATAGAGCCTAAAGCCCATTCTGTTTTGGGGGCTTCTGGTGAGGTGAGTCAGTGACACTCCTTATTTTCTGTTAGCTTGGGCTGTTTGCAGCTGAAAACACTCGAGGGAACACACATGAAATCCACAGCCGGCCATAACTCTGCTGATCCAGTTCTCATTTCTGAGCCCCTCAAACTTAGATCTAACAGTGTAGCTTAATGGAAGAAGCACAGACCTCAAAATCAGATGTGCTTGGGTTTGAGTCCTTGCTCTGTGACTGACATGTGACCTCGGGAAAGTAATTTTTTTTCTCAGCCTTAGTTTTATCATCTCGAAAAGTAAGAATAGTAGTTTTTAAAAGTAGATTCCGGGGGGCTGGAGAGATGGCTCAGGGGTTAAGAACAATGGTTGTCCTTGCAGAAGACCCAGGTTTGAATCCCAGCACCCACATGGCAGCTAACAACTGTCCACAACTCCAGTCCCAGGGGATCCAACAGCCTCTTCTGACCTCCACGGGCATTGCATGACATGGGTGCACTTACCTACATGCAAGCAATACATACATACACATAAAATAAAAATAATAAAATAAATAAAAGTATAATCCTATTGAAGCTATTCTTATCAGATGGGATCTTTATCTGCAGATGTAAAAACAGCCAGCAGAAGTCTTCCAGGGTCAGTATTTATTTCTTTTTTTGATGTATGTGTGTACAGGTATGTGCAGGTGTATGTGCACAAGTGCATGTGTCTGGATGACAGAGGTCAACCTTGGGCGTAGTTCCTTAGGTGTCATCCACCCTGCTCTCTGAAACCATGTCTCACTAATCTGGAACTCGTCAGGTAGGCTAGGCTCTGTGGCCAGCAAGTTCCAAAGAGCTGCCTGTCTGTCTCCCCACAGGCTTACAAGTTTGCACCACCTTTCTTCATGAGTTCAAGACCTCATGCTTGCAAGGTAAGCGGTTTACTAGCTGAGCTAGCTCTGAAGCTGAGAATTTTTAATTAGAGCATTTTTTAATTTATAAAAATAATAGTTATTGGTTGAAATTTGGTGAAAAGCACTAGAAAAAATTACATACAACCCTACTCATAATCCTACTATGCTAAGCAACCGGCACAAGAATTAGTCATCTGGCTTGAACAGTAACCACAGAGTAGCTCAGAATTCATTGCCTGGATATTCTGTGGAATGCTTTTGCAACTTCGACAAAGTGACACCACCTCTCCATGACGGGAATATGGGCTCAACAGGTGGAAGGTGGAAGGCCTATGCTTCCAACCTAATCACCCAGGTCTAGGCTCTAGTAGTGTAATATTTCTTGGGGTCTAGAGGGAGTTTCCCCAGTGTTTTATGCACACCACTCCCCGGTGGGGGGGATTCCCTTTTACACAATTAGAAACCATTCGTAGAAAGCAATGGGAATGTTATAGGCAGGGACTTAATGCAGTGTGTTAGATTTCAGGCAGTTGGATACAGCAAGTAACCTGGCTTTTGGCTTATTAGTATGCTGGCAAAGCCCAGAGATGTCTCCCATTTAATCCAACTGGAACAATCTGATACAGGGGTCACACATCTTGACTCTGCATTGTCTGATTGTGAGTGGGTATCCTTAGTGGTTTCAAAAAGCAGTTGTATTTGAGATTGTTCTATGTTTTAAAAGCACAGAAACCAGCAAGTACAGCTAGGTACGGAAGAGGCATTCTAGAGAATTACTGCCTACATGAAAGATGAGTAGAGGAGACCTGCTATCGGCCCCGGGGATTGTGATTCAAGGGAACTGATGGGGTCTTACCTAAAGCAAAGACCCACACAGTCACCCAAATGTATTTAAGTGAATGCAGGACCAGCTGGAGTGGCTGGAGCCACTGTCCGCCAGACGGTTTCCCAAAAGAAATTTTCCGCGGCTTGCGTGAACGGGCTTCTCTGGCAAACATCCCCTTTCCCTTCACACCTTACCTTGCAGACTTTCTTTTAACAACTCAAATATACCACATACCCACTATAGCAACTTCTGTTCTTTCCTCATGTTATTCTTATTATTACCATGATTATTGTTACTCTGCCCTGGAAGGTGTTTCTCTCCTTTATTTCATCACCATATCTCACCTCATATTCAAAGATCAGCTCCAGTGAAAGACCACAGGGAAGACAAGACCATCCTTCAGACAAGATGTATTTAACTCTTAAAGGACTATGAACTTCCTGTAACAGCAAATTATACACGTTGTCTGCTTCAACAAGGATACATCATCTGTAAAATACACATTCCAGGGAAGAGCTAATTCACAACTGTACCTTATTCTAAATATTTTGAGCCAAAGTCATTCATAGGAGCTGGAGATGCCCCGTAGCACAATAGTCCTGGGTGTCTTGGTGAAAGGTCTCTGAAAAAATAGGGAGAAAAGTTCTCAGATAGATTATTAATTAATTAATTAATTGACTGTGGTATGTGTGTGTGTGGCATGTGCATGCCATAGTACGAGTGTGGAGGTCAGAGGATAGCTTGTGTGAGTCAATGCTCTCCTACCGTGTGAGTTCTTGGGATCAAACTCAGTTTGTTAGGCTTGGCAGCAAACATCTTTACCCACTGAGCCACCTTGCTGGCCTCCAGATGGAATTTCTTTATCCCAGAGAACACAGACCCATTTCACAATCCTATCTGGGATGGATCTACTTGGGTTTATTTGGGCATTACTTTTATTTTTTTAAGTGTGTGTGTGTGTGTGTTCATACATGTTCTTCCTTTTCATTTTATGTTATGAGTGTATTGCTTGCATGTATGTAAGTGCATCTATGTCTTGCAGTGCCTGTCACGGTCAGAAGAGAGTGTCAGATTCTCCTGGAACTAGAGTTACAGATGGCTGTTAGCTGCCATGTGAGTGCTGGGAATTGAAACTGGGTCCTCTGCAAGAGCAGTCAGTGCTCTTACTGCTGAGCCATCTCTTCATCTCGTACAGTTTCTTTCAAAAAAAAAAATTAGATTTTATTGAATTTTTTGTGTATTTCATACAGAACATCTCAAACAATCTTAATCGTCTTTATACCCCCGTACCCACTGGCACTCTCTCATAGCCCCCCACTGGAGCCCATATACTCTGTCATTCCTCTTTTTTTTTAATTTTTCCAAAAAAATTATTGAGAATTTCATACATGCATATGAGGTGTTTTAATCAAATCCATGCTGACTCCCTCCCCTCCAACATTCCCTGAAGAGGTAACCCTAAAATCTTTTAAGGATTAGATACAAGCTCCCAAATGGCTTTGACATTTTTGGCCTGGAATGGAGTATGTTGCTAAGAGGCCCAAGGACATTTGGACTTTTAGCCAAGAAACTGGCTACATTTATTTGGGGTCTTTTTACACTAACTGCCTAGACAATTCCTACCTCCTATTCTTATCACACCATCCTCTGAAGGGGTTACCCAAATTGCCAATAGGGATTAGGGACACAGATGACTCTGGCGTCTTCCATGCTGAACAGGGATGCAGGGTGAGGCAATTGGAGCACCCCTTCAGTGGGTCTATCTAAAAGACTTCCAAATTGCATAACTTTTGTCTCTAAGGGGAGAAGAAAGTCCTTGAATCATGAATAGGAGATGTGAAG
>NW_008334957.1:1794215-1794668 GCF_000622305.1 Nannospalax galili | reverse complement strand
TGGAATTTAAAAGGATTTGGTGCTAGGAGCCACATATGAGGGAGAACATATGTCATTTGTTTTTCTGAGTCTATGTTTCTAGATCCATCCATTTACCTACAAATTTCATTATTTCATCTTTCTTTACTGCTGAATAGAACTCTATTGTATAAATATGCCACATTTTTGTTAGCCACTCGTCAGTGGAGTGACACTTAGGTTGCTTCCATCTCTTAGCTATTCTGAAAAGAGCAGCAACAAACATGGTTGTACAAGTGTCTCTGCAATAGGATGAGTTTTTTGGGTATATGACAAGAGGTGGTATAACCGGGTCATATGGTAGGTTCATTTTTAGTTTTTTTGAGAGTTCTCCACACTGTTTTGCATAAAGGCTGCATGAGTTTGCAATTCCACCAGCAGGGAATGAGCGTTCCCCTTTCTCCACATCCTCACCAGCATTTGGTATCATTTGTT
>NW_008334957.1:1793213-1794077 GCF_000622305.1 Nannospalax galili | reverse complement strand
GAGAACTCTCTGTTTAGATCTTTAGCCCATCTTTTAATTAGGTCATTTGATTTCTTGATTCTTTGTTTTTTGAGTTCTTTGTATACTCTGGATGTTAAACCTCTGTAAGATGTGTCACTGGTGAAGATGTTTTCCCATTCTGTGGGTTTTCTCTTTGCTTTTTTGATTGTTTCTTTTGCTGTACAGAAGCTTTTTAGTTTAATGAGGTCCCACTTGTTGATTGCTGACCTTAATTCCCGAGCAACTTCTGATTTAGAAGATCATTTCCTACACCTATATCTTGTAGATTATTGCCAATGTTTTCTTCTAACAGTTTCATTGTTTCTAGTTTCACATTGGGGTCTTTGTTCCATTTGGAGTTGACTTTTGTGCAAGGAAAAAATAAGGATCTAGTTTCATTCTTCTACAAGTGGAGATCCAGTTTTGCCAGCACCATTTGTTGATGATGCTGTCTTTCCTCCATTGTGTGTTCTTGGTAGTTTTGTCAAATATCAGGTGGTTAAAATTGCGAGTACTCAGGTTTGGGTCTTCAGTGATGTTCCATTGATCTATGTGTTTGTTTTTGTGCCAGTACCATGCTGTTTTTATGACTGTAGCTTTGTAGTATATGTTAAGATCTGGTATAGTAATCCCCCCACTGTTGCTCGTTGTGATCAGGGTTGCTTTGGCTCCCTGGGGTCTTTTGTGCCTCCATATGAATTTAAGGATGGATTTTTCTAATTCTGGGAAGTATGTCATGGGGATTTTGATTGGGATTGCATTGCTTTTGTATATTGCTTTTGGTAGGATGGTCATTTTAACAATATTAATTCTTCTAATCCATAAACATGGGAGGTCCTTCCATCTCCTGGTGTCTTCCTCAAT
>NW_008334957.1:1791924-1793115 GCF_000622305.1 Nannospalax galili | reverse complement strand
TACAAAAAGCATTGATCAGTTCTAGGAGTTTTCTGGTGGAACTTTTGGGATCTCCTATGTACGGTATCATATCATCGGCAAAAAGTGATAGTTTGACGTCTTCTTTTCCAATCAGTAATCCTTTAATTTCCTTCTCCTGTCTTATTGCTCTAGCAAGAGTTTCAAGCACTGTGTTGGAATAATTTCAGTATTTTTGTATTTGTTGAGGTTTGTTTTATGGCCTAGTATGTGGTCAGTTTTTGAAAAAGTTCCATGAGGTGCTGAGTAGAAAATGTATTCTTTGGTGTTTGGGTGGAATAATCGAAAGATGTCTGTTAGGTCCATTTGATGTATGGTATCATTTAATTCAGACATCTCTCTGTTTATTCTTTGTCCAGTTGACCTGTCTAATGGAGACAGTGGGGTACTGAAGTTCCCTACTATTACTGGGTTGGGGTTAATCTGTATCTTATAGTCCTATAGTGGTGTTTTTATGAATTTGGGTGCATAAGAATTTGGTGCATCCATGTTAAGGATTGTAGTATCTTCTTGGTTAACTGTTCCTTTGATTAGAATGAAGTGACCCTCCTTATCTCTTGTGATTAGTTTTACTTTGAAGTCTGTTTTGTCAGATATTAGAATTGCAACCCCTGCTTTTTTCTTAGTGCCATTTTCTTGGAATATTCTTTTCCATCCTTTTACCTTAGGTAGTGCCTGTCCTTGAAAGTGAGATGGGTTTCTTGCAGAGAGCAGAGAAATAGATTTTGTTTCTTAATCCATTTGCTTAGCCTGTGTCTTTTGACTGGGGAGTTCATTCCATTGGTATTTAAGGTTATTATTGAAAGGTGTGTATTGGTTGCTGTCATTTTGATTGCTGTTTGTGTTCTCTGTTAATTCAGTGTTTCCTAGATTATATCTTTGTTTATTTTCTTTCGTTGCCCCTGGGGTGTAGTTGTTTCTCTCTCTGCTCTCTGTGTTGCTTCAACTATTATTTGAAGACTGGTTTCGTCTACATGTACTCTTTCAGGCTATTCATGTCATGCAAGATTTTTCTTTACCCCTCAACTATAATAGACTTTTTTGCTGTGTAGAGTATTCTGGGCTGGCATCTGTTGTCATGTAGAACTAGAAATACCTTGGTCCAGGCTCTTCTGGCTTTCATAGTTTGCATTGATAAGTCAGCTGTAATTCTGATAGGCTTTCCTTTGTATG
>NW_008334957.1:1791354-1791648 GCF_000622305.1 Nannospalax galili | reverse complement strand
ATGGTGTTCCACATCTCTTGCATGTTCCATTCCTGTGTTTTTTAAATTTTCCATACTCTCTGCTTGAGTGGTCCAGCTCTTCAACTTTATTCTCCAGTGTTGATATTCAGTTTTCCATTTCATTCATTCTAGAGGTGAAGCTTTCCCCTGTTGTTTCAAGTTGGCTTATTGAGTTTTTCACTTCCTTCTTTATTTAAGCCTGAGTTTTCTTCAGTTTTTCCCTTTTCAGAAGTTTATCCCTATCTTCTTTTATTTTTTTGAATTTTTTAATTTGTGTGCGTGTTCTTTAAATTC
>NW_008334957.1:1740015-1791338 GCF_000622305.1 Nannospalax galili | reverse complement strand
TCATTGTTCTTTTGAGTTCCATGTCCTGCATTGTCTCTAGGGGGTTCTCCTTGTAGAGCTCTTCTACAGGATTGGTGAGGTTTGGTGGGGACTTAGTGTTTTGGCTTTCCATTTTATTATTCTTTCATTGTGGTTTTGGTGTGTGAATTTCTTTTGTTGTTTATGATTCTGATATGAGAATTAAATTGAAGTGTGCTTCTGTTTGTATTATCCAGGTGCCTAGTTCCTTTCTGCATTGGTTATGTAAAGCTAGTTCGTACAGGGTTCAGGTTCTTTCAGGTTTATTTTGAAGGGAACTGATGCCTTCAGATCAGCTATTTGGGGGGTACCCACAGAAGCCCAATTCAGGTTCCAGTCAGGTATACCCAGGCTTCCTTCACCATGTGAAGGCAGGATCCAGGGCCTTTCAGGCAGTCCTGTCTATTGTCAACCCTATGCCAGAGGGAGGTGGAGCGGGGTGGCAGAACTCTGGTGGTCCGCACTCTCTGGTGGTCTGCTGATATCCCAGCCTTAGCCTACCAAAGCCAGATTTGCCCTGGCACCTTGGGAGGGGCCTCACAAAATCCCAGGTAGCGGAATGGTATGATTCAATTTGGGGAAGCTCACCACCATGTGGAGGCAGGATCCAGGAGATGTCAGGCAGTCCTCTGGGTTCTCAGGTCCTCTGGTAGTTGGAGGCCAGAGGGAGGCCAGAACCTGGCACTCTCTGGCTGTCTGCTGAGCTCGGAGCAGCTACCCCGATGGAGGTCTGAACCCACCCTCTCAGGCTGTCCAGGATCTCAGCCTTACCCTACCAAAGTCAGAGCTGCCCTGGGGCCTTAGGAGGGGCCTCACAAAATCCCAGGTAGGGGGATGGTATGGCACAATTAGGGGAAACTCATCACCATGTGGAGGCAGGATCCAGGGGCTGCCAGGCTGTTCCCTTGGTTCTCAGGCCCTCCCTCAGGCCAGAGGGAGGCCAGAACCCTGGTACTCTCTGTCATCCCTGTTAAGGCCCACTGTATTGTCAATGTCAGTGTCCCCAGCCATTTCCCAGTGCAAGTTCATCCACTGAGGTCTAGTCAGCCTAGCTAGAGTCCCATGTTCTTTTGTAAAAAATATTTTATTTTATGTATATGAGTGTATCACCTTCATGTAGGTAGGTGTTATACAGTGCCCGTGGAGGTCTGAAGAGGGCATTGAATCCCCCGGAAATGGAATTACAGATTATTGTTAGCCACCATGTGGGTACTAGGAATCAAACCCGGGTCCTCTGCAATAGCAGCCAGTGCTCTTAATTGCTGCATCATCTCTCCAGCCCCTGTGTACATGTTCTTGTGTGTGTGTGTGTGTGTGTGTGTGTGTATGCGTGTATGCGTGTGTGTGTGCTTGGAGGCCAGAGGCAAATGCAGTGTGTCTTCCTCAATGGCTTTTCTACTTAACAGTTTTTGAGGAAGGGTCTCTCATGCTTGCTGAGCCTGGAGCCCACTGATTTTCCAGACTGGATGGCTAGAAAGCCCCAGTGATCCTCTTGTCTCTACATCCACAGTGATAGGATTACAGGCACCATGTCCAGCTTTTAATTTGGGTGTTGGGTATCTAAACTCAGTTCCTCATGCTTGACCTACTGAATCATTCCCTCCCTATATATTCAACTTTTAATTTTTTTTACTAATAACCGGGAAGAAAGGCTCACCATTGCAGACATTTTAAGGATTTCTCCAAGTTTAAGTGGGATTTAGCACTCAATTTCCTATACTGTTCTTCGTCAGAACAGGGAAGGGAGTAAGCTTTGGGGTTTAACCTAGGAAGAAGGAGTGTTAATTGGATCGGAAAACCTGTTTCCAGATAATCCATTCTGTTGTGACCTTTGACCCATCATTTAATTTTGTGTGTCCTAGAGATGAACTATGCATACCTGAAGGTATGAAACTCAATGCTGGGGTTACAGGAAGCATCTTCAAGTAGCCATTTACTTCAAAAGCAATTATTTTAAATGGTTTTTAATTAAAACAAACAGATAAAATATGGATTTGGTTAAAAATTATGCATATGCTAGAAAATCTCTGTCCTGTTCTACTAAGAAATTTCATATCCTCCCATGCCCCTGTTTGACAATTAATTTTGCTTTTGTTCATTTATTAAAGGATATTTTGAAGGAAGTTTAAACAGTATTAGTTTAGTCTTTTTGTATTGATTCCTAGTCCTTTTAAAAATATTTCATTATTTTTATGTATGTCATACAGTACCCTCAGAGGTCAGAATAGGGCATTAGATTTCAGTGGAACTAGAGTTATAATGGTTGTTAGCTGCCAGGTGGGTCCTGAAAATTGAACCTGGGTCCTCTGGACTGCTGAGCCATCTCTCCAGCCCCTCTACTCTTTTAAAAAAAAAAATTTCTAGTTACCTATTTTGGAAACCTTGTCCACTTTTTAAAAAAATTGGCAAAATTATAAATATTTATGATATATAGCACAATGTTTCTATATGTTCACTTTGAAGAGTGGTTAAATTGAACTATTTAGCATGCAATACCTTCCATACCTTATTTTGTGGTGTGAACACTTGTAATCAATACCAACAATTTGAAGGTATACAATATATTGTTATTAACTAAAGTTACCATATTGTACAGAAGATCTCTTAAATTTATTCCTCCTATGTAAATGAGATTTTATGTCCTTTAGTTAGAGGACCCCACAGGTACCACACAAAGAACACGCCTGACAAAGTGAAAGTAACTTGGTAAGACAGCGTTCACTTTTGCAAAAGGGCATGTTGCATCACTGAGACTGAGTAAGCATACCAGTCTGAAAGTCTGATAGGTTTTTAATCCCTAATGCAAGAATACTGTGTCTTTTCCCCATTGACTGGGATCTGATGTCATAATGCTTCACAGTTGACTAGTTTTAAAAGAACTGGCATAAAGGAAACGAAAAATGGGGAAAGGGGTTGGATGAAAGGGCTCAGCCCCCGCTCCCCCCAGTCCGCAGGTGATCAAGTTCCTGAAATGCAGTAGGGCTTTTGCATAAACAAAAGTTTTACAGGGTGTGTGGGAAGGGGAGTTATAAGAGGCTTTAATCTCTTTTCCTAAACCACAGTTTTACAGTGTTTGACAGAAGACTGATTTTTAATGTTTCTTACAGTATCTTCCTCACCCCTCTGCCACTCACCCTCTGAACTACTGTCACTTGTCACAGGTGTGGAATAATTGTTGCATGGCTGGATAGTGTGGATAGTGAGCACGGGTGTGATTTTGGAAGGTATCCATTGGCTGGAACTGCTGCTGAGGTGTACAGAGTGCATCTGAGCACTTTGGATATTAATGCCTTGGTAAGAAAACTTGATGGGCTTGGGTTCTTTGCTCTCAGGTGGCATCTTGTAGTTTTCAGGATATGCATCTATGTTTACTGCAAAGACCTGATGTATCTAGTGACATATGAGAGCTCAAGCATGGTGAGGCTGATTTACAATGGAGGTTTCTATTTCTTTTGATGGAGAGTCATTGTGAGTTCATCTTGGTGCCTCTGATCTTTCTTTTGTACTAGGTCCAGGCCCAATATTGATGCTGGTGTCCAGAAAAACTGAGGCTCTGAGGAAAAGTTTCTCATTTCCATTAAGAATTGTATTTATTGGGCTAGAGAGATAGCTCAGCAATTAAGAGCATTTTCTGCTCTTGCAGAAGATCTGGTTTGGTTTCCAGCACCACCAATGTGGTGGTTACAACCATCTGTAACTCCAGTTCCAGAGGATCTGACTCCCTCTTCTGGCCTTCGTAAGCACTAGGCACACTTGTGATACACATACATATGTACAGTCAAAAAATCAGTCACATATATAAAAATGAAGTATGTATATATCGATGAGAAGCATATCCTTGACTTCACCACAAACCTATGCAGCATGTGTTTATTTCATGAAGGGAACATCACAGCCATAATGACGATGACCAGCTACACTATACAGGAAAATTTGTAAACTTTGACTTTTCACTTTTTTTTGAGTCAGGGTCTCCCTGTAGCCCCTGCTGGCCTGGAGCTCACAATGTAGACCAGACTGACCTTGAACTCACAGGGATCGGCCTGCCTCTGCCTCCCAAGTGCTGGGATTAAAGATGTGTGCCACTTCACCTGGCCCACTTCACCTTTTGAGTAATGAATGAAACAAAACAAATCAGGATGGAATTCATGTTAATGAATTTTTATCTCATTACCTCGAAAGATATAAACATCCACACAACCAAAACATTCTCCCCATCTAACTGGGCATGAGCAGACATCATTTGGATGGATGATTTAGAAGAACCAGGCTCTTTAGCTGTGAGGCAAAGAAAGGGTTGGGCTCTTCTCAATCCAAGGAGGCTCATGGTCACCTTACTCAGATTCTTCAGGGGGCTTAGATAGTGTCATTCTAAGCTGAGGCTCCCCCCCTTTTTTTTTTTCTCTTTTTTTCAAGACTGAACCAGAATGTAGCTAGAGAGGCAGAGGGGACAGGGAGAGAGGCGGTTTTCTGGCTGGTCAGACTGTTTCCTGAACACTAAGGATACCTGATGGACTTCTGGAAATAACTGGAAGGAAGGCAGTGGTATCTAGGGTAGTGGTTTAACGTTGGTCCAAGTGCCTGGACAGTTGTTCTCATAGGCACTGGCAGGACAATGATGATGAGAGAGAAGAGGAAAAGGAGATTGGGGCTTTTAGTCCAGATAGTTGATTTATTTTTCTGAGAAGGGTTTGTCTTCAGCTCCACTGATTCTTGCCCTGGCCCCTGTCTCATTCCTTGGCTGAAGAATCTCATTTCTCCTTATGGAAAAGCCAAGCTTGAACGGCTCGTGGTTCTTTTCTTTCTTCTATTCTTTGGGATATATATACCTGAAAAAGTATGTTTTCCTGACTCCCCCATGCAAATTTGTAGGGGCAGATAGCAGATCATGGGGGGAGTGTGTGTGGGAAGCTTGTGGAAGCTCAGACTGACTCGTGGCCCTTTCAGCTCACAGAATCTGGTATAATCCCCAAGGTTAACTTTATTAGTAAAAATGCAATATTAATTTCTATCTTCCTATCTTATTAATATTTTTGAACCTTGGGTGGGAAAAGGGGGGCTGTTATAGAGTAACTTTTCCTAATCCTACGAAATATACATAGATTATTTTGGTACAACATTGTGCATTTAGTGAGAGATAGATGCAGGTGTTTGAGGAATACAGGGTGGTACTGGCACTTGGCAGGAACTAGATGTGCAAGAGAAGTTCCTAGCAGAAAATGACAAGGGCTGAATCATACTGACTGGAAAGAATTTGGAGAAAAGATGTAGAAAAGGTATTGTGGGTAAAGGAATAACATTTATAAAGTCACAGATTTGAATGATTGTGGAGCATGGAGGGAAAAAGTTTTGATGACTAGAACCTAAAAAGTGGGGGTAGACAGATAAGGTTTGGGAGGCAGGTAGGTAACTGGCTTTGGCAGCTTTGTGCACTATGCTGAGGAGCTTGTGTTTTACCCTGTAGGCAATGGCGAGTTGAAGCAGGATTGTCACATATCACTTTAGATGATAACATGGAGGATGGGCTTGAGGGATCAAATCTAGGGATACAGAGATTTGCTAGGAGATGGCTTTTTATTAAAATTTTTGTATTTTATTATTAGATGATCAATAATGAACTTCTAAACCAAGACATGGTGGTACACACCTCTGATCCTATCACTCTGGAGACTGAGACAGGAAGATCCCTGCAGATCAAGGGAGTTCCAGGCCACCCTGTGCTATAGAGTAAGACTGTTTTTTTCTGGAGAAATGAGTTCCCTTTCATGGGTTTTTAGTCTCGTTAATAAAAGAATTTAAAACACAATCTAAAAGAAGCTTGAGGACAGTTTTATTAGAGTTTGAGAGAAAAACAACAGAACAAACTATAAATCTGGGCAGCTGCCCAGAGGACGAAGATGAAAAGAGAGAGAAAGCCATGCCATTTGTAGGCGGCCACATTGTGGATGGGGGTAGCTTCAAGGAATGAGTGGCAAACCCTAGAATGTCACACTGTGGATGGTGGGGTAGCTTCAGAGAATCAATGACAAAGCCTAGAGTGTCACACTGTGGATGGTGGGATAACTTCAGAGAATGAGTAACAAAGCCTAGAGTGTCAGGAAAAACATGTCCAAGCTTTTGCTAATGTCTGAAAGAACAAGATAGAAGGAAGAAAAATGGAAAGTCACACTTTTCTGAACTCAAGGCCATAGTGAGTAACTCAGACAAGTGGGCAGGTGCAGTCCTATGAGATGGAAGCTATGCAGGCAACTGTGTGGAGAAGGAGTTTCTGGGAAGGGTAGGTACATTATCTCATTGGGGGACAATGAATCCTTTCATCTCTTTAGCATGGCTTTAGGTGAATCAACCTTCCTGAGGGGTGGTCTCTTGGCCCCTCAGGAGACCAGGTGGTTGACAGACTCAGGTGAACTAACTCTAAAGGGAGGAGACCGTAGTAGGTAATATTCTAATCTTTGTAGCAGATCAGAATGTTATGTCTCCACCAGGGCCAGAGGTGGATTCTGTTCTTTCCCCTAATGGGCCTCAATAGAGGAGTGATATCCATCCTCAGTGGCCTTCAAGACCACTGACTGCTATTTCAAAAAAAGAACAAAGTAGGGCCTATGAGATGGCTTAATGAGTAAAGGTGCTTGCTGCCAAGCCTGATGAGCTGAGTTAGAGCACCCGGACCCACATAGTTAAAGGAGAGAACCTCCACCCTGCAAGTTGTCCTCTGACCTCTACACACACACACACACACACACACACACACACACACACAAAAAAAAAAGTTATTTAGAAAACAAATATCCCTCCTACACACATACAGATACAGACAGGATGTCCCTAGCATACGGCTCTAGTTCCCCATGTCTGACCTCCATGGCAGTTCTAAACGGCACGGCTTCATGGCGTTTTTGCTTTTCCTCTTCATTCTCCTTGTCAGGACAGCTGCTGAGATTCACAGCTTGTCTGCTTTGAGGAGTTTTCTTTCAAACTCTAATAAAATTGTCCTAAAGCTTACGTTTGAGTCCATTCTTGAATTCTTTTATGAATGAGACTAAGAACCCTAAATTAGGACCCTGTTTTCCCCTATATCAATCCCCCCTTTTGGGAGGTGGAGGTGGAAGGATCAAGAGTTCAAGGCCATAAGTGAGCTGGAGGTCAGCATGGGCTACATGCCATCCTGCCTCAAAGATGTAATACTAACAAAACCCAGTATTTTATCTATATATGTGTAGGAGATAGCTTTTGTAATTTAAGAATGGAGGAGGACCAAATCAGTGTAAATATTCAAGCTCAGACTCAGGAACATATTAAATCAACAACACATAGTGGTTGACGGAATTTGTAAGGGGGAGTTGTCTGTCTAGACTCACTCCACTATTTTCCACCAGGGTAAATAACAGCAATGCCATAACAGTAACTGGACATAGAGGAGGTAGAGGAGCAATGTGGGATAGGAACGGGTTAGCAAAGTTCTACGAGATTCGTTTTTGGTTATATTAACTGTGAATTGCCTACAGGACTTCCCACAGCCATACCTAGCAGGCAGTTGATGAATGAATTCCTGATGTTCACAAAATTGATAGGGCTGGAGTTGGAAGACACCAACTTAAAAGTGGTAACATGTAGAGCATGGGCTGCTTTAAGGGGAGTAGGGAAGGGAGGGGAGCTGCGCCCAGCTCAGGCCCCCTGTTTTGTTGGAGATGAGCGATAAGGGTGTGGCAAACCCTGCTCTTCTCACAGAACTCTCCTCTGTCTTGTGGGCCAAACTCTAATGAAGTTTGGCTTACATACAAAGTAGGAGAAATTTCTTGTTTCTTATTACTATACCAGAGTCTTCAACATGTTACTGATTCAGGGGCTGGAGCGATGGCCCAGTGGTTAAGAACACTGGGTACTCTTGCAGAGGACCCAGGTTTGGTTCTCAGCACCCACATGGCAGCTAACACCATCCATAACTCCAGCTCCAGGGGATCTTCTGACTTCCTCAGGCACTGCATGACGTGGTGCACTTACATACATGTAGGCAATACACTCATACACATAAAATAAATATAATAAATATTTTTAAAATGTTACTGATTTTTACTGATAGTTGATACACTCTTGGAGAAAAAATAAACTTTTACTCCTTATGAGAAGATTATATTGTATTGAGCATTTCCTATTTGATAACATGTAGTTCGTAAAGGCAGGAAAGTAGCTAACACAATTATGTAAAATTTTGGAGGACTCACTGGATATCATTTTTCCTGGGGCATAAAAGAGAATGAATAAAAAAATCTGGACCCTTCGCTCAGTCTTCCCCCTTATTATTTATTTGGCTATCAACTGTGCAGCTTCAGGTGGCGGTAGAACAAGTTTGATTTGTAGCCAAGTTCTCCCCAGTGGTATCTGCCAGGTACAGTGCCTGGTGGTCAGGAAGTTGAAGATCTCTAATTAGTTCTCACATCCAAGCTGCATTTTCCAGACTAGACCAGTCCTATGAGGTTCTCAAGTGCTTGCCTGACCAATTAGGGTAGCAGTGCTTTAAGTTACATTTGACTACCAGTTCTGCGTGTGTTTTCTTATGGCTAGAACTGTAATGAGGATGTAAGGTCTGAGGACTCTATTCTAATTATCAACAGGAGATCCCTGACTCCACTAGTAACATCCCTAACCCTTACACGTTTTACTTTTTAAAACTATTTTATTTATTTTTATATGTATGAGCGTATTGTCTGCATGTATGTACCTGTGTTACGTACCTCCATCTGTGTCATGTAATACCCCTGGAGGTCAAAAGAAGGCTTCAAATTCCCCTGGAATTGGAGTTATAGATGGTTGTTATCCACGATGTGGGTGCTGGGAATGGAACCTGGGTCCTCTGCAGGAGCAGCCAGTGCTCTTAACCTCTGAGTCATCTCTCCACCCCTCTTGTGGGTGTTAGAAATGTACAACTCACTAACATTGCTCACTATGTACCTTGATATTCAAAGGAGTTTGGCTGCTCTTTTCACTGTAACTGCTATTCCAGATGGAGAATTGACTGCCACAAATAGACTTGAACCACCTGCTTAACTAAAGCAATGATTCACCTGCTTAACTAAAGCTAAAGCGGGACATCAGATTGGATTTCACTAAAAATAAAGTCTTAACATTGACAGTTAAGCTGGAACATAATTAATAACCATTAAGTTGTTTTTGGACGAAAGTCTTAGAATATGCATTCTTTTTTTAAAAAAAACTTATTTTTTCATTTACTTTTATTTTATGTGTATCCATGAGTGTTTTGCCTGCATGCATGTAAATGCACCCATGTTGTGCAAAGTCCATAGACACCAGAAGGCTATTGGATCTCCTGGAACTGGAGTTACCATGTGTAACCTGAAGTTCCTCCAACTGACATAGTGATGGTGCAAGCTATTGTCCCGCCTTCTTCCCATGCTCTGCAGAAGGAGTCAAGCAGCCAGAAGCCCAACACCTCTCCCACCCAATCAGTTGACCTTAGCTGCATGAAGGTGAGGAGCCACTGCCATATTGATCACGGGGAATGGAGCAGCAAGTGGTGAAAGGGCGAGTGGCTGCAGGTGAAAAGCTGAGAGAGACTGGGGGCGGGACATGCTGATGGCGGTGTTTCATGCCTTTGTAAGTCACCCCCTCCTGGATGTCATAAACTATGCAAAACCCAAATAGAAGGTATTCTGTCAGTCAGTCCTGGGACCTCAGAGGGTGCTTGGGTCTCCCGAGAAGTGGGAGGAGAAAATATGGTGAAACACCATGTGGGTGCTGGGAACTGAACCCTGGACCTCCTCAAGAGCAGCCAGTGTTCTTAAACACTGAGTCATCTCTGTAGCCCCAGAATATACATTTCAGTCTCAAGTAGTCTTGTGCACCTTGGATATGAGAATGAATTAGCATTCTCTGGGACAGAATAGGATAGAGATAAAGGATTGTCTTAGTGGTTTTTCCTGTGGCTGTGATAAAATACCTGAACAGAAGCAGTTTAAAGAAGGAAGGGTTTATTGTGGCCCACAGTTCAAGGGCACAGTCCATCATGGTGGGGAAGTCCAGACAGCAGAAACTTGGAGCAGATGGTCACTTCGTATCTGCAATCAAAAGGAAGCGAGCAAGGAAAGAGCATGCTCAGCACTAGCTTTCTCTTTTTAATGTCGCCCAGAACCCAAGCCTGAGGACCATGCTGTTGGCTTTCAGGGTGGGTCTTAGCACTTCAAGACAATCCCTCACAGAGGCCAACCTAATCAAGACAGTCCCTCACAGGCACACCTGGTGGCTTGCTTCTAGGTTATTCTACATCCTGTTATTAGGGGTAGGAGGCTCTCCAGAAATTTGCTAGCAAGGATCTCAAGCCCAGAGGGAAAGGAGCCAGCGATGGTTGGCTGCATCTGATAGCCCACTGCAATTATCCACTGGACGGCCTCAACTGTTGGGGAAGCAGCAGGCATGACAGACATTCAAAAACCCTGACTGGATAGAAACTGATGTGAGAAGCTCTGAGGGAAATTGGAGTGGGAAACAGGCTGTAGCCCACAACAGCAATGGAGGTTAGACTACCCTCTCAAGATCAATTGTCTATTGGACTCAGCTGTGATAGTGGAGGTCCATTCCAGGAGATCACGGCAGCAGCTCCGGATTGGAAGACATAGTAACCAGAAACTGATGGAAACTCCAGGGTGTAGAACTGTCCTGTGGTGTCCTTTTTATTTTTATTTTATTTTATTATTTTATTTGATGTGTATGAGTATATTGCCTGCATGTATGTAAGTCCACCCATGTCATGCAATGCTGCGGAGGTCAGAAGAGGGCAGTGGATTCCCCAGAACTGGAGTTACAGATGGTTGTTAGCCACCATGTGGGTACTGGGATTCAAACCCAAGTCCTCTGGAAGAGCAGCCAGTGCTTTTCACTACTGAGCCATCTCTCCAGGCCCTGTGGTGTCCTTTTAATAATTAAGTACTACCATGTCTTGATGGGAAGCTGACTGAGGATGCTATTGGTAGGCTCAATTTTCTTCCCCTTCCCCTCCAGGTTTTGCAGCTCTTTCTTAATTGATCCCATTTTATTCCTCATTTGCATGCATGCACACTCAGCCAACCGGGGCCCACCTGTTCTATATGACATAGTGTATGGGGTCTGGAAAAACAGACTTATAGGATCACTCACTGGAAGAAGAGAAGGAAGTGATGGAAACAGCCAACCACTGACTGAAGCGTCTGAAACATGAGCTCAAATAAATCTTCCTCCTTCAAGCAGCTTTCATTGGGTATTTGTCACAGAACTGAAAACGGAGGAACACAGCAGACAAAAGGTCATGATTTTCCTTTAAGCAGCTGGTCAAGAGCTTCTGAAGATCACCCACATGTGGTGTTGAGAACATTTAAAAATATTTTATTCATCATTTTACTTTTATTTTATGTGTATGAGTGTGCACCCTTGTTGTGCAGTGCCTGCAGAGGTCAGAAGAGGGTGTCAGGTCCCGTGGAACTGGAGTTAAGGACAGTTGTCAGCCTCCATGCGGGTGCTGGGAATCGAGCCTGGGTCCTCTGTAAGAACAACCAGTGCTCTTAACCACTGAGCCATCTCTCGAGCCCTTGAGAACTTTTTTTCCATTTAACATTTATTTTCATTTATAACCAGATGTCACATTTTCTACATTAAAATATAATCATGCCAGACCGCCCCCCCCAATCCCCTCAGAGAAAAACTAGAAAGAAGGAATGCGCAGAGTGGGCAAGGTGCTGCTGCACCGGAGCAGCACACAACATGGAGACCTAAGAGCAGACGTGGCACAGGTGCACAGGTGACGCTCAGGACTCACACCAAGAAGGAGCGGGAAGGAAGAAATGCCGCCACCTGTGCACGTGATCACCTTGAAGGCAGTGCTGGGGCAGAAAGCTCAGGGAACCAAAGGCTGCACTAGAACAAAGTTTGAAATACCCACACACGTAAGAGCAGGTCTTCCCCACCCCACTCAGGATCTGGGAGGCTCTTTAGAAACTTAAACCACTGTAAGCACATCAGAAAGCAGACTGGACATAGGGGCTTTTCTCCCTTACTTGTATCTGAGCTCTTTCCAAGTCCCACTTCTAATGACTTGAATTCTTGACCTCTCTGCGGGGAAAACATGAGGATCACCAGGACAAGACGTCACACCACTGTCAGCTGAGTGCCAGCCATGCAAAGTTGCATGATTCTGTGTGGTACTCAGAAAGATGCTCCACAGGAATCCCAACTCATAGTATTGAAGAAAAAGAAGGTCCTCTTGAAAATCTTACTCCTTTCACAGTAAAGCGCAAAGTCAAACCCATCTGCTTAGAGCAGAAGACAGACCCGCGGGAACACCAACACCCAGACAAGAAGCTCAGGAATGCGCTGAAGATGGTTCATCTGAAAGGAGAATTCTTCCAGACCTGACCTTGCCCCTAAATGTGAGAATAAAGCATTTGAACTTCAAAACAGTGATCTTGAGGGAGTTGAAAGGTGAGTCTGGAAGACCCAACAGCAAGACATTTTGAGAACTTTTTTGAGTTGGCTCTTGATACTGCAATGTTGGTGCTAAGGATGGGATGATAAAAAACATAAATTGCATAATTTGGAAATTTGGTATTTCAACACTCTTTCACAAGCAACTGGGGGGGTTCTTTGAGGATATGCTAAAATTATTTAATTTGTGTGTGCGGTGCCTTTGTGTATATGTGTTTCTGTGGTGCACATGCATGTGGGTGTGTGTGAAGGCTAGAGTTCCATTTCAGGTGTCTTCCTTAATCATATTCTATCTTATTTTTTGAGACAGGGTCCCTCACTGAACCTAGATCTTACCAATTCAGTTAGATTGATTGGTCAGAAAGCTCCAGAGCTCCTCCTGTCTCTGCCTGCCCAGTGCTGGGGTAACAAGCATGCCCCACCATGCCCAACTTTTTATATGGGTGCTGGGTATCAAACTCAAGTTCTAAAGTGTTCTTGACAAGAACTTTCCTAATTGAGCCATTTCCTCAGCCCCTTTAAAATATATCTTGAAGGTTGAGAAGGTGTCTGGTGTGATGTCCCGTGTCTGTGATTCTGGAGCTGGGGGAAGGGGATGTGGTGGAGACAGGCAGATTCCTGGAGCTTGCTGACCAGCCATTCCAGCCAGTTTTAGGTTCAATGAGAGATCCTGCTTCAAAGAAGGTGGAGAGTGATAGAGGGAGACACAGCATCAACCTCTTGCCTTTACATGCACTTGCATGCACACATGGCCACACATATATACATAATATGTATGTGTGTGTGTGTGTGTGTATATATATATATATATGTATCTTTAATCCCGCTGCTTCTTTAAATCTTCATGATACATTTAGGTGAAATCAGCCTCCATATTTTACTTTTACTTCCTGATTTGCTATTCTTCAACAAAAGCAAATGTGTTTGTGTGTATGTGTGTGTGTGTGTGTGTGTGTGTGTGTGTGTGCGTGTGTGCGTGCGGTATACATGTGTATATGTGTGCATATCTGTGGAGCCCAGAAGATAACCTCAGGTATCTTTCTCAGCTCCATCCACCTTTCTGAGACAGGTTCTCCCACTGAACTGGAACTTGCCATGAAGCCTTGTCTGGCCATCTAGCAAGTCCCAGGGAGCCTCTTCTCTTGGCCTCCCCAGCACTGGGATTGTAAGCATGCATCACCATGCCTGACTTTTTCACATGGTTCTGGGGATCAACCTCATGTTCTCATGCTTGTAAGGGAAGCACTTTACCGACTGACCCATCTCCCCAGCCCCCAAAGAAATCTTCTGAAAAGCATAAATACATGTAATTTCTCAAATCAAAGCTCATCAATGAGTTTCTATTTTAGAAAACACAGGCACTGTTAACCCTGGTCTGCTGGGATCAACATGGTTTGATTTTGCACCTTTCTAATTTCTGCCCATCTGACACTCTAGTTTCATTGTTTTCCTTTCTGTTCCTAGAACATGCTGTGCTCTTTCCCAGCCCTGGGCATTTGAACTTGCTGTTTTCTCTTCCTAGAAAGATCTGTTGTGTTCACATTTCTGCCCTTTTGTCCTTCAAATTTCACTAGTTTACAGGGAAATTAGTGAAATTGCTTATGCTTTCCTCGATTCCCCCATAACAGCACCTTGCTTATTTACTTCATAAAATTTACAATAATTGGAGCTTAGCTTGTTTGTTCCTTTGTTATAAAGTCCATGAATGTAAGAAACTTCCCAAACCTGAAGTGTGCATCCTCAAAATTTGTTGTTGATGTAAATAGTTACAAGCTTTAAGAGAGATATTGGATAAGTTTTCACCATCTGCCTCTGTGATTGCTAGTGACAGTGTACTGTGTCTATTGCCTAAGAGATGGAGACAGCCAAGATAAAAGACCAGACCTGAATTGATGTTTTAAAATTCTTAGTATAGAAGAACCTTAAAGACAAAGTAATGAAGAAATAAAAGGTTTGAATCCCCCAAATTTGGCTTTGTATGTTAAAATCAAAGCTCCAAGGAAAGCAAAGGATGGAGCACTTGCTGAAAATAACACATTCATAAAAACATACAGATTGGGTAAAATCTAATCTTTTGCTCTTTGGTCAACTGGAAGACAAAAATGATCAACAAAGGAAGGAGAACGACTAGAACAAAGATGGGCAGAGCCTGAGTAATGGCGGGGGGTGCTATAGAAGGTCCTGGGAGGGGCTTGGGGGTTAGTGAGCGCCGAGATTTCATTTCCTATATGGTATTCTAAAGAGACATAGAAGACTGCCAGGCCCAGTGTGTGTGTGTGTGTGTATGTATGTGTGTGGTGGAGTAGGAGAAGTTGTATGGAATTATAAATGGTGACCAGTCAGGACCAGCAGATGGAGGACTAGCATCATGTCACTGTCCACTTCACCTTGACCCTCAGTGACTTTCATGGTCCCAGACATGGGTGAGTTGAGAGAGGGATGGGTAAAGTAGCAGAAGGGAGAGATGTGAAGAGAGAGGGTACGAGCAAGTGCAACACACGCGTGGTGGGTGTGGGATTGGCAGAGAAACATTCAGGGTCTTTGTAGGAAGGGCTGTGGAACATGGGTAAAAGTAGCTACCAAGAACCAGGGCCATTTGAGCAGAGGCCATGATCACTGATTTTTCTATGGCCCAGGCACATCCCCTAGGACTCCAGAATGCTGAAAAGCCTCTTAGCTCTTCCCATAATCTAATTCAATCACTGTAAAAGGGAAGGTGATATTAAGGAGGAGTTTCAGAATCTTAAATGAGCTGAATATTCAAGCTAAAAAAGTCACTTTGAGTTTTAAAGCACAAATATTTACTTTGAGTTGCAATAATTGGCTTTCTACCACAAGTGAAAGCAGGCCGTTAGAAAGTAACAAAGTGCATCTAAGAAAAGTGAGCTATAGCCGTGCACATCTGAGACCATGACTATATTAAAATTCAGTCTAGAAGATGTTCACCTTACAATCTGAATGTTTACACATTTCTGGTGGAGGGTGTTGAGCCAATGAGTGTTGAGCCTGTCTTTTTTCCTGCAGGTGCTCAGAGGACTTTGTGACACTACGTGAAAGAACTAGGTCAGTCTGCTTGTTCACTGTGAATGCCAAGATTAAGGCAGAATTTGGCTTTTCTTTATCCCAAGGCTTTGGAAAGCGAAAGAAAGCACTTTTTACGGGATTTAGAAACAAGATGAGGGAAGAAATCCGTTCCAGATATCTTTGTTGTTTTCACTTTTCCTTAAAAAACCCTTTTCACAAAGAAAAGGTCAGACTATATTAGGAATAAAAGAGAGAGGAGAGGAGAGTTTGAATTAGAAAATAATTTTTGGCAGCACAAGATCAGCTCCCCACTTTTAGTAAGTGCTTACTTATGGATCATTAGCTATTTGACAAGAGAGATTGGGAGGAAAACTAAAAGCCAAAGCACAAAAGACACACAGCCAATTGGAGATCAATCATAAAGAGAGCCTCCTGGTAATTGTGATTCGTGGGGAAAATAGGATTCAATCTGCAAAGTAATCAATTCAAATTCATCTGTTGCAGAGTGGCAGGAAGGTGACCTTTCTGTAATATCACATATTTCTTGTTTTGAGATTGCATCTCATTAATGTAGGAAAATCTTCCTGCTATGATAGCTTAGGAATGTGGCATCATCTCTCCAATTTAACTTCTAACCACGACTTCATACTTAAGCTAGTGTTGGGCTTATCCTGGAAAGAATGCAGTTATATAGCAGTCAAAACAAAACAACAACAGCAGCAACAGAAAACAAAAACCTAAGAATTTTTGTTTATTTGTTTTTGTTATTGAACATCAGTATTATTTATGCAGACAGTGCCATAGGTTTTTATCTGCATGTTTTGTTATTTGAAAATATTTAAAAATTTTTGTTTTTATTTATGTGTATCTATGTGTGTATGCTATATGTGTATGGGTGCCCTCAGAGGCCAGAAGAGGGCATCAGAACTCCCCAGAACTGGAGTTACAAGTGGTTGTGAATCACCCCACATGGGTGTGTGTGCACTGGGAAGAGAACTCAGGTCCTCTGGAACAGCAGCAAGCACACTTAACCACTGAGCCGTCTCTTCAACCCCTGCCTGTGTATTCTTTTACATTATCCTCTTCTGAATGGTTACTGTCTTAACATCTTGCATTACACATTCTATACCAGCACTGTCCTGAGGAAGAGGCAACTTCTACAGAATGTTTGGAGAATTCAGTAAAACAGCATTCTGCCTTGAACAAAACACAACTATCCACGTCCCCTACTGTCTTGTTCTGGCCTCTCTCCCCTCCTCCCTGTCTCAACGCTCCTTCCCCAATTACCCCTTAAATGTTTGCTCTACGCAACAAGAGGTTGTTCCTTCTCAGAGGGACACACTTCTCCCCAGAGAAGAAACTTGGAGACCTGACATGTGCTTTGGAAGTGAGAAGTAGATACCTAAGAAGGGAGAGCCCCAAAGGAGGAGAAAGATATGGGTGGACAAGTGTCTGGAAGGGGGTGAGAGGTGAGGAAAGAAAGAAACACCGAGGGAGCGGGTGGTGTCCAGACTACAGGGAAACATGATCTTTAAACAGGGGAAGGGGCAACTTGTGTTCTCCAAGAGCTGAGGTAATAAACTAGGAAGGAAATTTTGGTTTGGTCATTTTCACATGGCCAATTTGCCAGTGATGTAACAAGTTGGGAAATATCTGGGAAAACACTAAATAAAGTTTTTATTTTCCATAATGGGAACTATTATGAGCTACAAGTGCATGAGCATCTCCTCTGTGGCAGATCAGGACCCTTGCACTTGCTGTTACTACATGGCTACTATTACTGCTACTCTACTCACACAGAGTGAGATTAACTTGGAGCCTGCATTAGTTACTTTTCTGTTGCTGTAATATGATACCTTGACGGAAAGCAACTTAGGGATGAATGGGTTTATTTTGGCTTCCAGTTCTAGAAGGGATGCAATTCATCACGGCAGGAAGGCATTCCAGCAAGAACATGGGGCAGGAAGATGGCTGATCATATTTTATCCACAGACAGAAGAAGGAGGAGAGGGAGGGGGAGGGGGAGGGGGAGGAGTAGGAGCAAGAGGAGGAGGAGGAGTGGTGGAGGGGAGGAGGAGGAGGAAGAGGAAGAGGAGGAGGAAGAAGAGAGGGAGAGAGAGATAGAGGTAGAGATAGAGATAGAGATAGAGAGCACAGAAAGTGGGGCCAAGCTATAAAACCTCAAAGCCTGTCCTCCCTGGCACACTTCCTCCTAAGGTTCTATAACCTTCCCAAACAGAGCCACCATGGGGACCAAGTGTTCAAATACCCAAGCCTATGTGTTCAAACCACAACAGAGGCATGGCTTCCTATTGTACAAGTGAATTTTTGTCAAGGCTCTCTGCAAAGACTAAGAATGGAATTGGCTCTCCATTCTAGAGTCAAATGTTGGGGTTTGCACGGCCTTAACTTACAGCATAGGTTAAGAGTTTTAGGAAAAGTTTGAAGAAAATTACATTTGGCAAAATGTACCCTGAAAATGTGCCATTTTTTTCAATTCTAATCATTCTCATGCATGAAACTTTTCTGTAGAAGTCACAGAAGAAAATGCATCTGCTTCTTAGGTAGCTTGTCAGCCATGCGATGCTTATAGGATCCTGGATTTGTGCCAGATACACACTGGTTTCAGATTGGCTACGGAAGTAGGTAGCAGTCAGTTTGCAAATCCAATGACAGAGTGGACATGGTGATTCCATCTGGAATTTTGGAGAAAGATTCATGCTACTGAGTTGGAAAAACATGCAAAAAGCAGATTCCAGGGCTAAAACCATCGCCTGCTTGTTGAAGGCAAAACTCTGATGAGTTTTAAGTTAATTTGTGAATCTCTCACTTTATGTTTTTGACTTTCTATTTCTGACAACTCCTACCCCAGTCCACCCTTGCTGCGTCCTGGTACCTTAGCCTGAGCCTGATAGTTGCTGCTCTATCATCAACCATCTTCTTGGAGACGTCAGTAAATATGTACAAAAACCACGCAGCATGGTTTAACAGAGTTACATATATATTGACACGAAAGTGACACACTAAAATTAATTATAAATATAGCTACAAATATAAACAAATCTTCGTCAAAGTTTTGGTCTTTCTTATTTCCCATTTCCTATCCCTGGAATTCTTTTCCCACAGTCAACTAGTTTGGACTAAAATGGACTGGATAAAATAATATAACATGTCCTAGCTGATAGTCCCTAACATAGATAACAATGATTATGTGTCCTGGGCCACATCTTCTTATTTGAAGTCTCATGTTTTCCTTTTTAGTGATTCACATTCTAGCTCTCCCTGCAGACAAATGACATGAATTAGATGGGCACTGTGACCTAGATGAAAAATTAGGTGTTTGGTGTTTCTTGCGTTTTTGTCTCCTTGTGATGCTGTTCCCAGTCTGTAGTGATTGGTTTGCAGATAAACACCTGGTCCCTAATCTAGACTGACCAATCACACTCTTCTCCTGTTTGTTTGTTTGTTTTCAGCTTTCAGGGACATAGTGGTTTCCTGCCTCTGATTTTTGAGGAAGAAAGAATATGAGCCCATTGTTGTTAGTGTCCAGGTTTGCAATTGCAGAGACTTTGCTTAGGATAAAAATCGCTGGAGAGAGTCCTGCAGTGGTCACAGCTCTGCTTCTGGTTTTTCTTGGGTCAGGTCTACCCTTTACTTCCTGACATGTACCTCTTCCTCCTTTCATTTTTCATTTAACCTGAGTTCTGACTAAAATATTTCCACAAGGAATTGACTCTAGCACATTTTTATTGTTCAAAATAACATGGTTAGTAAAATTAAAAGAGCATAAAAAATCTGAGTCAGCATGACAAGTGGAAGGGAAGCAGCCTGTGGCAGGGGACCACGGCCATGCTTCTCAGTCTCCACAACACCAGAGCTAGCATGCATCACTCACTAGAGAGGCCAGGCAGCCAAGGACTTCCAGAGAACTTAGAGGAGGATGAACTGATGACTCTTGTAGAGTGGACAACAGTGCCTACCTTCTTCCTGAGAGCTCAGTGGAATATCAGAAGAAAGGTAGGTAACCCTGTATTAAATTATGCTTCCACAGTCTGCCTGGTAGTTCTTATCTCCCTAGTAGCTGTGTTTGGCCTTACACAGCAGCAGCTCCATGTGGCAGAATCCTTGGAAAAATTTTGCACTGCCATAAAGGATGCTCTTCTGGGTTCTCCCATGCCCAGAATTTCCTGAGCGCCATGCAGCCTTTCCATTGAGCAAAGCCTGGAGTGATTTTTCTTCTTTTTCCAAAAGGAACTGCAATCAGATGATAGGTTATATACAAAATTCTCAAGCGTGGGGGCAAAGGATCTTGGGAACCACAAAGTCATTTCTTGCTTCTAAATCTTTGAAGCTGACCCATGGAATAGCAGAAATCTTTGAAGCACATTCTGGAGTGAACAGTGATAAACCAATCCACTAGGGGCCACATAAAATAATTTAAAAAGAGTTAGCAGATATTCTCCTTCATCCTTTTGCCTGACAACATGTTGAGTGTGGCTGCCTTTATGACATCTTCAAGAGTCTGTTACAGCTGGGCAGGGGAAGTAGTATAATATGAAATTAAGGCATCAGCATCAAGATACTACCCAGTATTTAGCACAGTGTCTCTCAGAAAGAGTAATAATGGTAATTTTCACTGAGCACTGTGTGTCAGATGCTATTCTAAGCATGTTACAGAGATTCCTTCATTTAAATTTATAGCCATCCTATCAAATGGGCACTTTTATTACTTACATTTTGTGAATAGAGAAAAATGAATCACAGTTTATATGAGTTGCCCATTGTCGGAACAGTAGCTCATCTCCACGTTGAGCCTTCTAATCAGCCGTGCCTTTGATATGTTGAACCACTGCTGGCCTTTTGGACCGAAAAACAAAAAGTTGCTAATGATAGAACATGACTTCCAGGGCTCCAGGACCAGTTCATGCCACCATGAATGAGTCTAACAATGCACTGGGAGCACCTACTCTTGAACCGCCCCCCATCCTGTATGGGACCCGGGAATTCAACAGGAGGCCATGTAAATGCATTCTGATTGATCAAATTCAAATTGACCTACCATCCATAGAATCCCTTGTACATTCAGCCCATTTGAGCTTTCAGATGACAGCAGCCTCGTTTAATACCTGACTAAAGATCATGAGAGAGTCTACTAGTGGCCCAGCAAAATCTAATGAACTTACAGAACCTGATAGTAAAAAAAAAATGTTTTACACTATTGTGTGTAAAAGCACATAGACCAATGGAGTACAACAGAGGACACAGAACTAAAACAATGCATCTATGACTATCTGATTTTTGACAAAGGTGCCAGACTAGGAGAGAAGACAGTTCAACAGAAAGTGCTGAGAAAACTGGATCTTCACATGTAAAAATGGAAACTAGACCCATATCTCTTACCTTGTACAAAAATTAACTTAAAATGGTAATGTAAGACATGAAACTTTAAAATTACCAGAAGAAAACATAGGGGAAATTCTTTAAGATATTAACATAAGAAGATTTCTGGAGGAGAATTCTGATAGGCCAAGAAATAAAGCAAGAATTGACAAATCAAATCATATCAAACTAAGAAGCTTCTGTACAGCAGAAGAAACAATCAAGAGCACCAACTGCCAGCCTGAGGTATAGGAGAAAGTCTTTGCCAACTATACATTTGGTAGCAGGTTAATGACCAAAATATACAAAGAACTCAAAAATGTAGTATCAAAAGAACTTTAAGTAGCCCAGTCAAAATGAGCAAATTATTTGAACAGATGCATCTCAAGAGCAGAATTAAAAATGGCAGGAAACATAGGAAAAATGTCCAACATCCTTAGCCACCAGAGAAATGCAAATCAAAACCACACGGAGAATCCATCTTACCCCAGTCAGAATGGCTATCAAGAAACAAAACCAGAAAATGACAAAGGCTAGTGAGTTTATAGGGGACAAAGAACATATCTACATACTGTTAGTTGGAATATAAATTGACAGCCACTTTGTAATTAGTATGGAAGCTCCTCAAAAAGCTAAGAGAGCTCTCATCTTATCTAGCTGTGTATTTATCTGAAGGAAATGAAGTGATGTACTGGCCAGATGTGGTGGCACATTCCTTTAATCCTATTACTGGGGAGGCAGAGACGAAAGGATTGTAAGTTTGAGACTAGCCTGCTTACATAGTGAGTTCTAGGCCAGCCTGGACTATAAGATTCTATCTCAAAAGAAAAAAGATGTAGAGAGATACCTAAATAGTCATGTTTGTCATCACTCTGATGATGATGATTGCAGATAAGATTTACCCAAGCAGGCATGCATGTAAATATGTAAGCATGGTAGATTTTTTAAAAGGAAACACATACATACATAGAGGAGTAGATTAAGTATAGGCTTTTGAGTCAGACAGACCTAAGCTTGAACCTCAGTTATATTACCTGCCTCACTCATTTTATGGCTTGTGTAAGCAAGGAGGGGGTGTGATGGTGCTAGGTCAGCGTTATAAGTCGTAGCATCAGGGCAAGCCTCTGAAAGTCCTTCACAGCCTGTCACTATTCAGATTTCTCTGTGTGGGAAAACCCTCTTATGATCAATCTTTTCAATAGGAGTTGTTGGCACATACCTGTAATCCTAGTAATTGAGGGGTTGAGGCAGGAGGAATGCCTTCCGTTTGAAGCCAGCTTTGGCTACGTAGTGAATTCTAGGACAGCTTAGGCTAAAGAATGAAACCATGTTTCAGAAAAAAACAATTTTTTTTGTTTGTTTCGAGAAACCCATTGACAAGTGAAACACATGCTCATGGGATGAAATGGCTGGAACCATGCGCACTATTGAGAAGGATGGTCCTGTTTTATATTCTGACAATGGGCATGGCTGAATTAGTTTAAGTTAAATGTGTTTAGGAAGAGCCTACATTCTTCTTTCCCTGTGCTTCTTTTTCCTAATCTGTAAAATAGGGTTGCTAATTAGCTGTTTAGTCTTTATGTGTATATTAAAGGGAGTCTTGTTTGAAGTGTGTCTTACTTTTGCCTAATTCACATAGAGGACCACTTGTTACCCGCAAGATCTGGCTGGATACCTCACTGTTTACTGAGTTCTCTGTGGCAAGGATATATATATATATAAAATGACAGGTTCTTGCTGTGTAGCCTAGGTTTGCCCCAAACACTCAGTCCTCCTAGTCAGCCTCCTCAGTGCTGGGATTACAGCACTCACCTAGAATCCCCCAGTGAAGCATTTGGGGTATGACCCTCCCCCCATGCCTAGCTCCAAAGCACATTTTTAAGAGACTGAGGGTATCAATTTATTTCACCAAATTTCAAATCAAACCTTTTCTTTTGTACTTCAAACATTAAAGCCTTTGTATTTGTAGCATCCTCCTTTGCACAATGGATGAACTCAAGAACATAACATGTTATGTGTAGACTACTTATGTAGGTCTGAGGGTATTCCGTGACAAGCTGGTGATAACAAGTACAATGGCATTTTTCATCTTCACACTTGGTATTTCCATAATTTACTTGAAGAGCGCTCTGTGAAAAGAATGTCTATAAATCCCCTCCTGTGTAAACAAGCAGGAGCAAGCTTCAAGATGGCCATATTACTGTTTTTCAGTCTTCTAGTTACCCTCTGTTGCTGTGATAGAAACACTGACCACAATCACCTTGGGGAGGAAAGGGTTTATTTGGCTTATAGCACAGTTCATCATCAAGGGAAGCCAAGGCAAGAACTCAGGGCAGGAGCTGGAGCACAGACCATGGAGGTATTTGACTTACTGGCTTGTTTCTCTGGCCCATGCTCAGCCTGCTTTCTTATAGTTCACAGGACCACCTGCCCAGGGTTGGCACCACCCATAATGGTCTGGGCCCACCCACATCACTCAATAATCAAGAAAATACCACACATACATGGCCACAGGCCAACCTGATGGAGACAGTTCCTCAGTCGAGGTTCCCTCCACCCAGGTGTGACAAGTTGACAACTAAAGCTATCCAGTACATTCAGGCTATTAACTAGTAATTCCTTTTATACTGTCTATTGTGATATAAGTCACTCCATACCTTAGTGACTTAAAGGTTCACAAATATTCATTATCTTATGATTTTTATGGGTCAACAGTTCAGATGGGGCATCAGGGGGAAGGCTATCCCCTGCCTCACAAAATTGAGGGCTGTAGAAGTTGATGGGTCCTTTCTTCCTTTTTAAAATTTTTGTTTATTTTTAAAATTTTTATTTTATGAGTGTTTTTCCTGTCTGCATGCAAGTCACTCATGTGCAATGCTGCTGGAAACCAGAAGAAGGTGTTGGATCCCCTGGAAATAGAGTTACAGTCACTAGCCACCATGTGGGTACTGGGATCCAAACCCAGGTCCCCTCAAAGAGTAGCCAGTGCTCCTAACCACTGATCCATCTCTCTAGCCCCCTGATTGGTCCTTTCTTGAAACTGTCAACTGGAACTCTACATGGGGCTGCTCTGTATGGCTTGGGATTCCTTCAAACGCGGTAGCTGAATTAAAAGGGGCAGTGAGAAGAGAGGGAGAGTGGGAGAAGAGCCAGAGGAATAGGAGGAGGGAGAGACCACATGGCCTTGCATAACATAGCCTTAGAAGTCAGGCAGCAGCACTTTTTGTTTGTGTTTGTGTTTCTAGTTTTCTGAGACAGGATCTCATGTATTCAGGCTAGCCTCAGACTTGCTGTGTAGCTGAGGATGATCTTGAGCTTCTGATCCTCCTGCTTCTCCTCTCATGTACTGAAATTGCATGCCTGAGCCAGCAGGCCTGGGCAAATGCAGCAACAATTTTGTCACCTTGCATTATAAGAGCCCAGACTCAAGGAGGCATAGGGCAGTCGTAGATCTTATTTCTCTATGAATGGGTATCAGTGTTACAGTGTAAGAAGTGTAGTTCAAATGGGATATAGGATATGTGTGAGTGTATGTGTGGGTGTATGTATGTGTGTGTGTGTGTGTGTGTGTGTGTATGTGTGTTCTATTTTAAAAAATGTAATGCAGTTGAAAGCAACATAACAAGAAACAGTAGCAATCAGGAGAAGCCTTCCTTTGAGTTGCTGGCTAGGGTAGTCCCTTGGCTAGGGTAGTCCAAGAGACTCCCAAAATTACACAGGCTATTGCCCCAATCCTTGATTACCAACCAGGCTTTGAAGGTAAGACCCTATTGCTGAAGACAGGACATACTTCAGATACAGGATTTGGAACAATGGAGCTGGAACTGACCTGGAAGCTACCTCCCTTGAAGGCTAGCTCTCATAGCTTTGGAGAGCACTACACAAGCTCCTAAGGGGAACATCAATTGTTGGTCCAATTCCAACTTTAAGGCCCAATTATCACTTCCCCTGGCACAGCAAACAACATTGGTGCAGTAATGGCATTTTTGTCTTGGAGGTAATCGATGGCTACCCAACTGAACTTAAAACCCACTCAATGGGAGGAAATTTATTTGTGGTACTATAAACATAGCCAAATATACATGGCTGGAGAGGTCATAGATCTTTTTTTATTTTTAATTTTATTATTTTAATTTTATGTGTATGCGTGTATTGCCTGCATGTAGGTAAGTGCACCCATGTTGTGTAATGCCCGCAGAGGTCAGAAGAGGTTATTGGATCCCCTGGGACTGGAGTTATAGACAGTTGTTAGCTGCCATGTGGGTGCTGGGATGCAGACCCAGGTCTTCTGCAAGAACAACCAGTGTTCTTAACTGCTGAGCCATCTCTCCAGCCCAGAGGTCATAGATCTTAAGGCTGTCAAATCCCTAGACAAATGTAATTCCTTACTACATGCAAAATATGTATCCTTATATTTACAGAGAAAGATTCCATTAACCACTCATCAAAGAAGTTTCTTTTGCAACAGACAGAGATTATTATAGAGCTCCACAAGTGGTCATACAAAGACATTGCCTGTGAATTGCCTAAGCCTAAGTGGCACATCTACAATGCAACATTTACACCTAAAACTCACAGAACATAGAACAAGGGGCAGAGAGAACATTGATGCATCTTTCAGTTCTCAACAATGAAGCTCCCTCAAGCAACAGAAGGCCAGAAACCTAAAAGATCACAAATGGTCAAAGCATAGAGACTAAGAGTCTTGTGGGTCCTTGAACAGGACTCCTATATTAAACTTCACCCACACAGGGCTCGGGGACCATTGCAGAAAAGGGGGTGGAAAGATTGTAAGAGCCGGTGAAGAGGTGCACGATGGTATGGAAACAGTCCTACAAGCTCCTGGTACCCCACTCATGAACCTACAGCAATGGTGTCAGCATGCACAAGATCCATGCAAACTCAAGCAGATAAAAACCCAGCACAGAACTGTGGAAAGGGGCAGAAGTTCTCAATCTTAGTTGAAGAATTTTTGGCAGCTGATTGCTTCTGGGTGAGGAAGAGTTGATTTTCTTAAAGGGAGGAACTCTAGATAGGTTGATTAGACCTCAGTGGATGAACTTGCACTGAGGGACATCTGGGGACACTAACTTGACAAGACAGACCTTAACACAAATGGCAGAATGCACAAATTCCAGTGTGTGTGGGAGCTATGGGAGGTGCCAATGGGGAAGGGCATATAAAGATGATTAAGATGTTCTGTATGAAATACACAAAAATTCAATTGCAATTTTACAAAAAATGTAATGTAGTGGGTCCCAACTTATAAAACAAGTTTCTTTCTTTTTTTTTTTTTCTGAATCTCATCTGCTTCTAGACTATACTGAAACGCTTGGGATACATGAGTTCACAATAGCTAAAGTACTTTAAGAGACCGATTCCCTGAAACCCAGACTTTTAGCACTCAGAGCAATGTAGAGAGGATATTGTATGACTGAAGGAGAATGCACTCTGAAGAGGGAGGGGGCACTGCATTATGCAAGAAGCTTATTCACTTTCAATCCCAGCGCCAACTTGGAGGATGCTTCCCAGGTCTCTACAACACTTCCCTTTTTCGTTCAATCTGTCATTTAAAGGGCATAAGGAATTCCCAACATAGAGCTCAAGAGAAGCTCTAAGTTGCCACTTCTAGAGGATATTTACACCAATAACTCACATGGACTCTGGATGTGAGACAGACCTCATACTTTATTCTCTAGCCGCCCACATCTAGAGAAGATATAATACCTTCTAATTGCCCATGAACAAAAGCATTTTCTTTACTTTTGCTATTAAAATCTTGTCTGAAAAGGAGAAAAGTAATGACACTTCTTTAAAATCAAGTGGACTTTTTTTTCTATCAAGGTAGAAACAGGTGCTTGTGAGTCAGATACAAATTGGAATCAAGACTCTGCTGTGTTATCTGTGTGATTTCAAGTCTATTTTGAAAACTCAGGATGCTAAGGAAGAACTCACCTAGTTGAGTAAGAGAAAATTAGAATGGTGCCATATATTAAGCAGATGGTTGGTATCCAGCCAAAGTCACCAGAGTCTCAAAGAGGATGCCAAAAAATACTACATGCATGAGCTGTTCCCAAATGCCCTCCTCATGTCAATGCCATTATCATGGGAAAGCATTTTAATGGAGACCTTCAAATGTGAGTGGAGCAATATGGGCACAACGATCTCTATCTGGAAAGGGAAGTGGCAAGGATTTTGGAAGGGTCTGAACAGTGAACACCTCCTCAGGGTTCCAATGTGATGGTAAATAAGAGAGGTATTAAGACTGAGCAGTTGGGCACATCCTGGCACTGAGAATGTCCATTTACTGACAGACTGAACCAATGTGAATGAATTTAGCATCTTACACAGTCTCGTCTGCCACATAGAGAGAGACATCCCACCTGAGATCCAGTCTGTACCTGTTGGCTAGAGGATCCAGCAGCGTTGGGTCTCTCCATGTTTACTGTGTTTGCTGCCATTGTCGCTTCAGCAAGGGTTTTCCCTGAGGTGGTGGAATACCGAGAAGGAGCAAGTTTGATGAGAGCAGATTTGAGCTTCTCCTCTATAGTCCCCAAGTGTGAGAAGTGTCACATTATTTCTAAAAATCAAATTTATTATGGCTAGTCATTCATCCATTTGTGTACTTATGATAGTAATAAAAGACTTCCAAAAATTGGAACTGAGTAAGAAAATATCAAAAGCCTATGACATTCATAAGATGGCAGGCATTCATGTCTAGGCCACATTATCCTGTTAGACATAAACAGTCTCAGAATATCAAAAGAAGACAAGGTCAACCAGAGATAAATGAGGTCAAGTTTACTCTGATAAAGTGAGACAAAACTATGCTTTAAAGCATAGATTAAAAACAAGGTCAGGGTGCTATTCACAAAATACCAAGTAGTTAAAAAAAATTATTCTTTAGTAATCACTGTTTGGTTTATGCTAGTGCCCTTTCTAATCTAAGATTTCCTGAGCTACCTAATAATTGAATTTCCTTTTTCCTCCTCTCCTTCCCTCCCTTTTGACCCCTCCTGTCCTCTCTTCTTCCTCCTCCTTCCTTGGTTCCTCTTTCCTCTCTCCATCTCTTCTCCACTCTACCCCACTCTATGGGTCACTCTCTGGTCCCTTTCCTAGGAAAATTCTGCATTGGGAAGAGGAGGGATTCTTTTAGCTCTTCTATCCACAAACTAGGGGAACAACGATGCCTCTGTTTTTTAACAGCACAAAACAGGGAAAATCACGGCTTTCTTAGACCTCTCTGCAACGCCAAATCACTCCAGCAAATCCCAGTTCTGTAATAGTTTCTTTTTCTTACCCTCTTGCTGAAACACCCCACAGTTCTTTGCAGTGTATGTTCTCCCTTGCTGCAATGGTGTAATAAGCCCAACTTGTTCAACTATAGGTGAGTCTCGGTAAACTTTGGCTGAAGGATATGTATAGAATTGAGGTAAAAGATGGCTATGGGGAATTTTACTGTACATAGGACATTGTCTAGTGGATCTTCTTACACTTCCTTTGGCTCTTTAGGATTTGGTACTTCTTAGGAAAAAAATTCCAAGTTGCATATTAAGTGCCTTGCTTGTAACGTAGGCTTGTGAGCAGTAATGTGAAGTGGACATGTGTGACGTGTGGAGAGTGGTGGTGAAGCAAAGGCATATTTTTCAGCTGGTCTAAATTCTTCCTGGTCTAGTTCTCATAATACCCAGCCCTCCAGTCATAATTCCAGTGCCATGATTTGATGCCTTAGCGACTCATAATAAATCACACTTGAATGTTTCTTCCTTGCTCTGAGTAATATAAGAACCCATCAAATATGTATTCACATTTACACATCTGGGACAATGTGCTGAGGTTCTAAAAATGATCGTATAAATGATGTGACTCTCACAGTAATCTTTGACCAAAAGCAATAAAATCTCCACTGGGTTGAAAATGAGATGTCTGGATATTCATTCCCACAGGTTATGCTACAACCCTGGTCTTTTAGTTTGCAGAATGTAAATAAACATAAAAGTACTGCGGTTTTCTAGCAGAAAGTAAACAAGATCAGTGTTGGGAAGCAGACCTGTGAAACTTATCGCTGCAAGCTGAGAAGGTTTATTAAAAAATCTTTGGTGTCTTGATGCCATGGTGAGGCAAGTTCCAAATTCAGATTAACGAAAAGATCAAAAGGCACCAGGAGAGTGGATTCAGGTGCCTGCGTCCTCTCCTTGCCTTTCTGTGAGTAATTCTGTTTATAAGAAGTATTCTTAAAGAGGATTATTATCCTGGAAATTCAGAGCTGTATTTCTTGTCTATGAACCCATATGGTGCCTTGGACATGACCCAGAGGAATCAGGCTCTAAATCTACTCAAACCAACAATACTTGAAGGTGATTTTCTACTTCTTCCTTACTCATTACTGTTCTATGAGGGAGTGGAACTGAGGGTCGTGTTGAAAGTCAGAGAACTGCCAAATTGCCGGGGTCATGAGGATAACCCAGCAAGTACGGATTTACAGACTGCAGTGAGAGGCACAGTTGCTTGCTCTTTCACCAGCTAAACAAATAGCTTTTGGAAGAAATAGCTTGTGGAACTTAATCGTTGTTAAGATTTGAATTAGGCAGTGAGGATGCTGTGGTCTTTGAGATCGACAAATACTAACCTTGTAAAGATGTGAGAGGAAACAGTAAGAGGCAAGCTCAGTGAAGTGGTCAGGATGTTGGCTGGACTCTGCTGAAGACCTTTCAGGCTATATACTAACTTTCTTCTACTATTTAGAACCTGGATAAATCAAATTAGTCTGCGTGAAGGTGAGGGCTTGACCAGGGAGGGAGGGGCAGCGACTGTGAAAGCAGAAAGGAAGACAGACAATCTAACTTCTTAGACTCGTGAAGGGGGTTCAGGAAAGCTTTCTGTGAAAGGGGGGCACTGTTAGGAGTGGGCCAGGCTGAGTAGTAGTAAAGACAGAGGAGGTTATCCTACTTTGTGTTGGACTCTGCCAATTGTCCCTCAGTATCCCCTTCTTTTTCAATTATGGAATTGTAGAAGTTTAGCTAGGACACGGATGGCTCCCCTAAACTGTGAACATATTTCTCAGCCTCATCTATAGTTAGGCATTGCCTTTGTGTTTGTTCTGGCCAATGAGATACAGGTACCATTTCCATGATGTGCTCTTAAAGAAAAGAGACACGAACTTCCAATACCCACTTTCCTTTCCTTCGTTGTGATGGCTTCTTTTAGAGTAAACTTATGCTTGTTGGCCATACCCACAGAACAACAAATTATCTAGGTCTTGCCCATAACTCTTTGCAGTAGAGTTTCCACAGTAGCCCTTACTGCAACTTGACTTTTATGGGTAGGGAATATGTGATTTGTGGAAGCTATTGCCACTCATAGTAGAACTTATTCTCACTAAGTCATAAGCAAATGAAAGAACCTTTACAATATCCAAAGGCAAGTAAAAGAATGTACTTTCTTAAGCCTAAAATATTTGAGAATGGCTGAAGCAGAAGGTAAAAGCAATGACAAAGCGACTATAGATGTAGGTGATGCAGGGGTGACATCAAGATGGACTTGCATGTTTTGATAAGGATATAGAACTTCATTCTAATGTAAGAGATGTTGCTTGAGCATTTGAACAGGCAAATGACATGATCCTGGTTATAATTTGGAAGAATGACTTGACTGTGGTATGAATGGATGCTATCAAGATGCTGAGAGAGCGTGAGGAGGACAGTGCAGTTGTTCTGGGGAACCATGGTGGAGGTCTCAGGCACAGAACAGCAGCACCAATGGAGAGAAACACAATGAATGACAGGGACTGAGCGGAACTACCCCATCTTACTCAGTCTAGTTATGTCACCCAAAGCAAAACATAACTTTTTATTGCTTATGAATCCCCATTTTACCTCTCTCTAATGAGAAGGAGGTATTTAGCTACATAAGGAAGAGTCATAGAATCTTCCCCACACATCTCTCTATTGCTATGTATCATGCTCACAAGAGCTTATTCATTAATTAACAGTCTGCATAGCTTCAGGGCACATTTAAGTCATACCAAGACAGTATAGCTCTGGCAACAGGATAGGTAGGACTCATCTGTTCATTTATTTGGCAAATAGTTGTGGTTGCAGTTAACCTTATTTAAAGTTCTTTAAGCTGGGCCAATATAAGGAACAGGTCAAAGCATTGGCAGGTCATCAATCCACAAAGGATTCTAAACTATCACTGCAAGTGTATGGGTATGGGACAGCATATAAGTGCTTTTGCAGGACTTGGAGAAGTATGTCATAGAATTGGTAGTAATTATTTGTTAAATTATGTGAGTGAGGAAGGACAAAATCTCTTAAAAGGGCACAGATGCTTACCTAGCTACATTGGTACCTAACAATAGAAAAAAGCAGGGATTTTGTTTTTTTCTGAGTTGATCAGGTTAGTTAGGGACATACTTGGGGGATTTGGCATGAGTGAGAAGAGACCGATATACTTTCCCACCTTCAATATTTCAATACTTTCAGCTATACACTAAAGGAAGCTTTCTCAAATAGGCCTAGGCAATAACTTAATAACTATGTCCCATAAGAAGGGTGGGATTGAAGGTTGACCTGTTTAGCAGTGCAGAAATGACATCAAGTTTCTTCAGCCTACCACCCATAGACTTGGTGCCATCACGAGTATAATTTCTACTGTGGTAGTGTGATGGCACCTACATTAATAGTGAAATAAGGTTTCAAGCTCTGTATTCAGTGAGAGGTGGGAGGAGAGAATGTTACAGTGATAGCATGAGTCACTTTTTATCTATTTTGGTGAACTCATTTGTTTTATTTCATTTCTACTTCTCTGTTTTATTGATTTATTTTGAGATAGGGTTCTTGTCACATAGTCCAGACTGGCCTTGAAGTCATGATGCTCCTGTCTTAGCCTTAGTGCAGGGGTTATAGGTGTGCACCACCATGCCCAACATGAAAAAGGTATTAAACATTAGAAAATTTATGGGGAGTAGGATGAAAGAAGTGGTAACAGGAGATAACTTCACAAAGCCAGATTAGTCTGGCTGCTACCATGAACAAAAGTGACTCCTGAAGGTAAGCGAGAGGGAGAAAAGGAGTCAGCACAACTGTACAAGGCATCTCCCCATCACGAAAACATAGAAGCTTGTTGACTGAATTTGTCCTGACAAGTACCAGTTTAATGACTACAACAGCCACATCAAAGTATATCATCACAAACTTTTTCAACACAGGGGTTAGGAGGAGATTCCAAAAATGTCCAAAGAGGGAAAAAAGTCATATACAAAGGCCTCATAACCAAAATGGTATTGTGGTGTTCATCAGCAACACAGGACACAAGGAGGCTATGGCAAAGGCTGTCAACATGTTGGAGGAAATAATTTTCTACATAATAATTTTCTATATTAAGTTCAGTGATTACTCCAGTGTGAGGAAGACAGAAATGTCTCAGGCATCTAAGATTCAAAGACTTTATCTGTCAAGCATGCTATTTTAAGAAGATCCTAGAGTGAGTGCTAGTTAAAATTTAAGAAAAGGAAAGACAGATTGACTAATAGGGAATAGAGAATCCAACAGAAAAGAGTGGAGAGGATGACACAGGTTGATAGGTCTGTCCCAGAGCAAGGACCAGCCATCCAGTACAAATTAGAATTAAAAAAAAAAATAGAATTGTTTAGACTAGCCAACAGATTTGACCAAGAGGAAAATCATATTGAACCACATTTTATAGAAATTTCAGAGACTCTAGAATGAAAATTATGAAATTAAGATTAAAATATTAAAATTTCTTTTGAATCCAGTTAAATAGTGGTTGGTTACTCCCATAATATTTATGCCACTGTTACACCAGTGGGCATATCAGACATCTGATCAGTTACTCATATGAATTCACAGTAATGATAACAGCATTCACCAGTCCTGTACAAACTCAAACCAGAAAAAAATCCCAGCATAGATATGAGGAAGTAGGTAAGAAGCTCCAATCCCACTTAAGGAAATTGTGGCAACAGATGGCTGCTGGGAAGGGCAGAGGCATTCTCTGTCAAGAATGGGACTCTTGTTAGTTTAACCAGGCTCAACTGGATGGACCCACATTGAAAGACATTTGGAGACACGAATTGGACTCTATAGGCCTTATTATCTATATAATAGATCACATTAAATTAAGCAGGGGGAAAGAAGGGCAGGTGCGGATAGGGGATGTATTTAAATACCATCAAATTCTATTGTATGAAAAATTGCAAAAATTCAATAATAATTCTTTTGAGGCAGAGTCTTGCTCTGTAACCCAGGATGGCCTCAAACTTAAGATCCTTCTGCCTTCCAAATCCTGGGATTATAGGCATGCACCATCATGCCCAACTGAGCTTATTTATAAAGAGAAAATAGAAATATAAGAGTGGAACCATTTGGTTGAGGAAAACATTTTAAAGCAATCAAATGATTCCTAAAATATGATTTAAGCATTGAGGACAGAGTGGGAAGGATGGTTCCGTCACTCAAGTGCTTGTCTTATAAGAATGAAGACATGAGTTCAATCCTTAGAACCTGTTGCTGGGCATGATGGTGGCGCACACCTTTCTGCTGGGGTCTCCATGAACTCCTTGATCAAGAGGACAGGTGACTCACCACGATTACAGGACATTTTGAGAGATGCTCACAGTCCCCTGGAACTTAGTTGACTTATGAGGGAAAAAAAAAAAAAAAAAAAAAAAAAAAAAAAGCTAGCTGTGTGAGTTGCACTTGTAATCCCAGTGCTAGGGACACAGGAGGATTCTAGGGGCTCACTGACTAGCCAGTCTAGTCTAATTGGTGAGCTCCAGGCCAATGAGTGACCCTGTCTCAAAGTAGGTGGTTAGTGGTCCAGGAAATAACACTAGGCATGTCTTCTGGCCTCCACATGTATATGCACACACAGGCACACATGTAACTGCATACATGAATACACACACATACATTTGAAAAACATTGAACACATAGTAAGAGAACTAAGGTTCTGTTGTATTTTAAGGACAAATAAGCAGATATCAAGAGAGAGCAGTAATATATGAGTTATTTAGGAATATGGAGGTAATTACAGTTTACAAATGGCCAAGATGTCAAGGGGCTGCCTCTGGGAAGAGACCAGGTAAGTTCAGAAAGGGTTCTGCTCTTCATACCCATGGTATGAAGCCTTTGGGACTGTGTACGTGTGCATACAGTGTTACTTGGATAAAAGAAGAATGCAGGTATGTTCAAAGTGGAAAAATTTCCAACAGGGGCTTATTGGGAAAATAGGTAGAAACCAACTTGCTAAGGGAAGAGGTAGGACAGAGTGAGTGGTGAGGTTAGGCAGGCATACTTAAAAATCAAAATACCTGTAGTTTGAAGACAAAAGTAACTTCACCTTTCTGATTTCACTATGGGGACCTGTTTATCTCCTGAATCTTGTGCACATACATAGCAAATAATTTACTTCAAGGAATTGGAACTGAAGCATGCTGAGGACTGGTTCCTTCAGATGTGTCTTGGAATTGTGCTCCCCAACCAGGTTTTGCTACTTCTTTTATTGAAATCAACCTCCAGTGTGAAAGAGGAAGCAGAAGTCAAGACCTATCCTTATCATATCAGAGAATCTTGCCCTTTGATCCCTAGGCCTAGAATATCACACACACACACAACAGATTTCTTTCATTGTTTTCAATGAGAAAACACCTGCTTTCAGAACTTTGATATGTAAAGCACACATGCATACATTCATTCACTATCTTGGGTGGAGGGCAAGGAGGGTTCCTGAGGGATTAAGGTCAAGTGCCCAGGTCACAGGAAAAACACATGGCTCAGTGAGTTTGTTTACATCATAAACAGTAATTTTTTTGGTTCCAAAGTTAGGCAAAAGTCTTTAGTTCAGGTTATGTCCATATTGTAAAAGTCATTCCTACAGTTCCCCCTTTTTTGCTTTATGAATGAAGAAATGTGTCCGTATTGTAAAAGACGGCATTTCTAGAAAAGTCATTCTCACAGTTCCCTTGTTTGTTGAAAGAGGAAACTTGTTCATGGGGTTGTCACTGGCAGAGGGGTGGTGGGCTGAAGTGGCCTGAGTCTGCATGGTATCATTGAATGAGTTGATAAAACCATTTGAATAAATCTCCAAATGTATTGCGTCTCTAATTTACATTATTCCTCAGTGCTGCAAAGCAGTGAATATGAAGTAGAGTTGGTCCAACATTGGCGGCTCAAGGCATCTGTGATATCACAGCTGCACAAAACTGTGCAGTCCTTTTGGGAGGAGTTTAGCTCCCTGAAGTGTCACTAGCATTGCAGTGAAGGACTGGCTCCCCTGAGATGCTCTGCACTGAGGGTTATACAAATTGTTTAGCATCTTCCAAAGTGTTCAAAAAAGGCAGGATAGCTGAGACAGACCCTCACTGCAATTTTCAAATGTATTTGAAGCTGATTTTTCCAGACGCACCATCTTTTGACGTCTTTAGAAGATTCAGGAAGGTAGACAGGTGTGAGGGCAGGGAACAACTTGAGTGGCTTCCCTTGTCAGCCTCATCCCGTTTACCTGCATGGCACTGGATCATGTGCTACAGTCTGTGCTGTCCTTCCCAAGTTTGTTTTATTTTGCTGTATTAAGGATTGAACCTAAGACCTTGTCAAGTGCTCTTCCAAGGAGCTATATCCACAGCCCTTTACACACACTGGCCTTGGACTTTCAATCCTCCCGTCTCAGCCTCCCAGGAAGCTAGAATTATAAGCCTGTGCTACCAAGCCAAACTCTTCCCCACTTCAAAAATATTGGAATGCTCTCTTAAAACTGTATCCCCTTTAAGATAACATGTCACACAATAATTTTTTTTGGATTATCTTGTTTATTCATGTTAAATATATGCCACAGTTTTCAATATGTTGATATCTCTAATCATTGACTAGTGAATTAAGAACTAAACTGATACTATTCCGTGTATACATAGCATGGTGACTATAGTCAATAACATTGTATTGTCTACATAAGTTTTGGTCAGAGTAGATCTTAAATGTCCTGCCTCCATGTGCCATGTGTGATTATGGATGTATTGACTGTAGTAATCATACACACAATTGAAAGCCTATAACACACACACACACACACACATTAAATAACACAGTATACCTTGAATACAGGCAATTTTTTTGTGTGATGCACACTCAAACTTTATTTATAGTAGAAATATTCAAAAGTTGAACACTTAAAAGTTTGAAACATTTAACAGCAGTACTGTCTTAAAAGTTTCATGCCACTTCACCCATTGACTTCTTAGATTCTTTTTTTCCTTAGTAAAAGCAGATATTTTAGCATATATTATGGAACAAGCTACACTGAATTATTTACATGTATTAATTCATTATACAATCACTTTGAAACAAAATAGCAAGCTAGATCTAGGACTTGTAGTCTTATCTACAATTCTGTAAAGATTCTGTTGGAAAAGGGAAGTTGGTCCTAAAATATTGGTTCACATATCTTGAGAATACTTCTCTGATAAGATCCTGTTTCTTTTTTTTCCCCCCATGTACTCTTTCTTCTTTCTTTATTTTTTTTTAATGCATCTTCTTATTTTATGGGGCTTTTTGCTACTCTAACATTCCCCCCTCTGAAGCGGTAATCCTAAAATTTTTAAGGATTAGATAAGAGCTCCCAAATGCTTTTGAAATATTTCACCTTTGGAACAGAGTAGGTTGCTAAGAGGCCCAAGGACATTTTAACTTTTAGCCAAGAAACTGGCTCCTTTCCTTTGGGGTCTTACACTAACTGCCTAGCCAATTCCTACCTCCTATTCTTATCACACCATCCCCTGAAGAGGTTACCCAACTTGTGGATAGAGAATCAGAATGCAGGCCACTCTGGCTTCTTCCATGCTAAACAGGGACTCAGGGTGAGGCAATTGGAGTAACCCTTCAGTGGGTCTATCTAAAAGACTCCCAAATTGCATAACTCTTATCTCTAGGGGGAAAGAAAGTCCTTGACTGGTGAATAGGAGATGTGAAGGCTAAGTAAAGGCAAGAGTAATTAGCATTACAAGTTCTAGACAAGGAACTAGAAAAAAGTCAGAACAGGGCAATTTTCAAATGTTCATATCAGAGTCCATTGGAATTTCTTGACAAGGGCTTCCAAAAGCATCCCTCTATTGGGTTCCTCCTCATTTTTCTTTGGTCTTCCAAGGCTGGACTCTAGAGTGATGGATTCAGGATTTGCTTTCAGATATCACATGTCCTCTTGTTCAGGGAGGCCACGGAGACCCATGAGACGGACTTGAATCAGTGTCAAGTCTACAAAGAGGAGGGTCAACTCAGAGGAAACATCTCATCCCTGTTTACAAGTGAAGCCAAACATGGTTGAGCAGGACCTTTGACTTATCTTCACATAGATGGAACTAGTAAAAGAAAGGAGCCAGGGGCTTCTCCCAAGCCCATGTAACCCCTGAGGTATAGATCCTTAAATGACCTTAAGTGTAAAAATAAATTATTTGGGCCAAGTGTATGGTCTTAAACACCCAATTGGAAAGTATAACCAAAGGGTAAAGTCATCAGTATATTTCTTTAAGAATTCAAGGGATTACATTTCCCAGATATTAGGCTTAAGTCCATATAAAAAGTTAGACAATTATTTCATATTGATGATTTTGTTCCTAATCAGAAAGTGCTGCCCAGATGTAAGACTTCAAATCTTGGTCTACAATACTGTATTGCCCACCTGTAGCTAAGGGAGACAACCTGCTATTGTTCTAAAATGATGGATAAATCATTTTAGATGATTTGTTGGATATGGGAATACTCATCTACTGCTGAGCTTGTTGGATAAAAATCAGTTCCTAAGATGCTTTCAATCACAAGATTTAGTGATTTAATAAAATTAAGATGTAGGTTATGTCTACAGTGCCAGTTTTCCAAAGATTATGACCTAATTGCTTTAACCTCAGCTTCTTGATGATGAGCCTCTTATAACACTTTTCTGTCCTGTCCATGCAGGGAAAGCAGCAGCTATGAATTAGCATCCAGTGGACTTAGTCATTTAACAACCCATGTTCTACTGTGCTCTGTGATTCCCACTGACCCTGGGTGTAGCTCTTCCTTCTTGCCATAGATAAAAAGTTCTGCCCACAAGTCTGTGGATTGAAAATGGTGACTCCTCTCCATAACGATATATTTATTTTACATTATTTAGGTATTTGTATTTTCTGAATATACTTTTTTTGCCTGCTTGTATGTAAGTATACCTTGTGTTTAATGCCTGAAGAGGCCAGAAGAGTGTATCAGATCCCCTGGAAGTGGAGTTAAGATAGTTGTTAACTGCCAAGTGGGTGCTGGGAACTGAACTTGGGTCTTCTGAAAGAGCAGTCAATACTTATAACCGCTGAATGATCTCTCCAGCCCTGTGCTGGTTGCTTTAATTGTCAACTTGACATAACCTGAAATCACCTGGGAAGAGTGCCTTAATGTGGGATCATCTAGATCAGGTCAGCCTGTTGGGGTGTCTGTGGGGGACTGTCTTGATCGTTGGTTGATATAGGAAGACCCAGCCTATTGTGGGCTGCACCATTCCCTAGGTAGGGGTTTCTGAACTGCATAAGAGAGAAAGCCCGCTGAGAGCAAGCAAGCAAGCAAGCAAGGACAGATAAATCTATTCACTCTCACTCTTGAGTCTGGATATGATGTGATTAGCTGCTTGAGTTCTCCCAAATCATGGACTATGGTGTGGAATTGTGAGCCAAATGACAAAAATACTTTAAAAGTTCAAAATTTTTAGGTCTTGAAATATATTTTTCTTATGCTGACTCCAAGAACCAAAATTTTAATGATGCTTTAATTTACAAATGCAACAGGCATTATCAAGCGCATATTTTATATGATGCATTTTGCTGTGATTATCTGTAAAGACAGCCATTCCTCATTGTCTTCTCATTCATAGACATATAGAAGATGGATAAGCTGCAAAACACTAGTTTGTCTTCAATTGCTGTGACAAAACACTCTGCCCAATACCAACTTGGGGGAGGAAAGGGTTTATTTGTCTTACATCTCCTGGGTCACAGTTCATCACTAAGGGAACCCAAGGAAGGAACTCAAGGCAGGAACCTGGAGGCAGGAGCTGAAGCACAGGCCATGGAGGAATGCTGCATACTGGCTTGCTCCCCTGGCCCCTGCTCAGCTTGCTTTGTTATACAACACAGGACCACCTGCCCAACAGTGGCACCACCCACGGTGGGCTAGGTCCTCCCACATCACTCAACAATCAAGAAAATGGCCCCTAGACATGGCCACAGGCCAGTCCAGTGGAGGCAGTTCCCCAGTTGAGGCTCCCTCAACCCAGGTGTGTCAAGTTGACAACAAAAGCATCCAGCACAATATACAAAGGCAGAGAGAGGGCCGTTTGGAGACATAAAGATGTTCACTGGAGGTGTTTATTTCTTTTTCAAAGTTTTCATTGTGTGTGTTGACTGTGAATGGTACAAGTATATGTTGTGCGTTAGCACTTCCCATTCAGCCCCACCTTCTCTTTCTTATCCCTTCCCATTTAAGTTTTTAATACATGCTAATGCATTCAATACTGATAGCTGGCATTCAATGGGTTTTTTTCTCCTGGAGAGGAGTGCCCCTTTGCAGGAAATAAAAACCATGTTGCATGACCTAGCTTGTAGGCTGAGGGTAAAATTAATAACTGTGAAATGGCAATCAACTGTGAAGAAACCGTAGAGGTAAATTTTGCATTTGAAGAACTCTTCTATTAAAATGTGTTTGCTGGGTACATAAAAAAGCTATCATGGGTTTTGGAAGATAGCTCAGTTGGCCTGCCTCACATCCATGAGGATGTAAATTTGGATGTCCAGTGCCCATATAAACAGGTAGACACAGTGGTGTGTGCCTGCACTTGGAACTGGGGTACAGTAACACATAGTCCCTGGGGCTTGCTGACCAACTAGTCTAGTTTAATCAGTGAACTCTAGGTTCAGCAAAAGGTCCTGCCTCAAAAATAATGTGAAGAGTGACAGAAGAAAACACCTAATCTTTACCTCTGGCCTCCACTAATATGCACACTTATATGTACATGTGTACAAACATGTACATACATAGAACTGCAGTGCCATTATTATTTCTACTTTATAAGGAGTTGAAGTGTCCAAAGGCTGAATGGTTTTTCCAGGGCCATACACCTAGTCAATGGTGGAGCTGGGACTTGTATTTAGATCTTGCACTGTCTGCTGTGCCCATCCTGGGTCCTGGTCCTCTGCCCATATTTCAGCTGGTCATAGTCCTGGTGGTCTTTGGGTTCCTATCTGAGTATCTAGCACAACATGATAGGTGGCAAAGAATGACAACACCTACAACAGCCAACTGTGGCTACAAAGAAATGCCAGATACTGGCATGGAAGCACCTATGTATACAAGGTGACATACCACCATCAGCTCTGCTATCGGATTTTGGGAAGGAGCTCATGCTCTGCCTTACCAATTGTAATGGCTAATCTTGGCATCTTGACACACTTGGGAAATGGGAACCTCAGCTGAGGACTTGTCTGTATCAGATTGACTGGTGGGATCAATGTCTGTGAGGGATTTTTAATAAAATTAATAATTGATATAGGAGGGCCCAGCCCACTGTGGGCAGCATCATCCCTAGGCACCTGAGTCTGGGTTGTATAAGAATGCTGACTGAGCAGGAGGTGGCGGAACAAGCCAGCAAGGAAGGTACCTCCTTGGGTTTCTGCTTCAAGTTCCTGTAGCTGGAGTTCCAGAAGGTTCTGAGCTGCCCAACATGGGTGCTGGGAACCGAACTTGGATCCTCTGCAAGAGCAGTATTCAGTGTTCACTGCTGAGTCATCTTTCCGGCTCTCTATTCCCAACATTTTTACACAGGTGGGGGATTGAACCTAGGTCCTCATGTTTGCAAGGCAAGGACTTTATTGACTAAGCCATATCCCCAGCTCTAGATCAAACTTTTAATTCCATTTCTGATAGGTGCTGATGATAAATGGCACAGTCTAGTGTGTGTGCATAAATACTCACAGATAGTAGGTAGAAGACATATCAGATTTTATGTTCCTAGGGTGGTTAAACAATTTAATTTTAATTGGCTTATCTCTGCAGTGGACCAAGGTAAGAAATTAAAAGAAATACAATTGGAAACTAATTAAGGAAATGCTAGTGTCTCATTAGCTCAAAGTGGGAATGTTATTTAGTCCTGTTGCTGGGCAGAATACTTTCTCCTGAAGGTATGAGATCGCCTGATCTCCAGCATAGGAATTGAAATACAACGGAGCTTGCTTGTATTGTGCCTGGCTGGTCCTTTCACTACAGAGTCATCACAGATTTGGAATTTTCTCAGGCAAATGTTGATATCCAGATAGAAAAATTTATCAATGATGTATTGCAAAGACTGTTTGCTTGAATAAGATACCATATTGTGAACTGTCTTGTTTAACAGGCTTACAGAATAGTTACAGTTTCCATAGAAACAAGACAAAATCTTTCCTTTAATACAATCCTGGAGGTCTCAGTAGACCTGCAAAATATGCCATGAGCTGTCAAAACACTGCTTCTGCTGACGTGAGGAAGGCAACATTTGTTGCTCTGTCAAGCTGTCCTAGTGTGGCACGATGCTCTGGAAATTTCAGTTAGGATTCTAATTTCTACAGAGAAAAATGCATCTTCCTTGAACATTCTAGTTCCCTTCCTCACTGCGGTATTCAGCAGATTAGCAGCCCTAAGAGTGAAGGCCAGCTTTCTTGTGTGCGCTCTGCAGGGAACTTTTAAGAGAAAAGTTCTTCAGATGCAAAATCCACTGCTGCAGTTTCCTCTTGTTGACTTACATTTCATAGCAATTTTATGTCAGCCTTACCCTACATGCTAGGTCATACCCTGAAGTTTTCTTTTCTGGGAAAGAGTCAAAAAACCTCTGAGAATTTTAACAATTCCAATGCCAGAGAACCCTTGGATTCAGGTGATTTATTGTAAATAAGAATAAAGATGATGACTCACCCATGTTACAAAGGAGAAATACACAGAAAGGTTACTGCAAAGAATAACAAAATCAAGTTTTAGTATTCTATTTTAGAACTTAGAGGAAATGACTAATTAGAAATGATCAATTACTACAGACTAGCAATAAGAAATTCTTCATGCTTAGATGACAGTGAGATTACAGCTCTCACAGCAATCAAAGTGGATATAAAAGACAGGGATTGAGGCAATTAGGTCCTGTGAAGACAAAGGTTAAAAACCTATAATTTCAGCATCATTTTCAAAAGTTTGTTTGTGTAATAGACAGTTTTGGAGTAGCCAGTGGCCTGCTTGTGAATGAGTTTGTAGTCTTCATTTTTTTCTTCTCCTCAGCCATTTAGTTCCTCATTTGTGTCCCATTAAATACATTATCATTTCTTTTTTTTCTTGTTCATAAATGTGACAAATACTCATCGCAAAAATATAGTGAGATTCAGCCAGTTGAACTGACCCAAAGGTCAACTCTAATGCCATTACTAACACAGAGATAATATAGCACTTTGTGTACAGTTGCTCATATTTATGCTTATGGTCAAGTAAATAGGTAAATTGTCAGACAAAAATAGGGATCATAATCTTTTTAAATTGGTGTCCCTAGTCCCAGCCCACCTGAAAGTCACTGTATGGACCAGGCTGCCTTTGATTTCACAGAAATCTGCCTGCCTTTGCCTCCCAAGGGTTGGGAATAAAGGCACACAGCATCACGCCTGGCGTCATTATTTTAAAATTAATATTAAATGGATTTTTATATAAGTATGGATGTTTATTTTATTTTTTATCACTTTTTTTTAGTTTGTGGAGGGGTGGGGGTGGGTGGGATGTGGGTGTGTCTGTTGCGGGGGGTGCATGTGCCGTGGTGCAACTGTGTGGAGGTCAGAGGATAGTCCACTGGAGTTAATTCTCTTCTTTTACTCTGTGGGTCCTGAGGATTGAACTCAGGTCCGCAGGCCTGATGGCAATACGTTTACTCACTGATCCGCTCATCAACTCCAGATATCTATTTTTGATGACTGAACAGCTGTTCTATTGATCCACTCATTCATTTAACAAGTAATCATTGAGTCATTAGTAGATATTGGTCTGGTGTTAGCCCTGAAAGCTCAGTGGGAAACAACAATAAAAAAATCTCTAACTTATTACGTATCTTCTTATTAACAGCTAATGATATTTATTATCAATAATGCTTCAATGGAATGCTTAATTTTGTCCCGAATACTTGGTAATTGTCAAGGGGATTAGGGGGAAGAAAATATAATTTTGGAATACTTATAAATATTTACAGCAATAAGGAAAAATATCTCATTATCAAGAAAGTCTTTTGCTATCTTTGTGTTAAAATAAAATTCTTTCCGCATCCATTGTAACAACAATAATAACAGCTGCCACCTGAGTAATATCTAAATGTATCCCATATACTATAACTTTATTATTTTTTTTTTCAGAGCTGAGGACCAAACCCAGGGCCTTGTGCTTGCTAGGCAAGCGCTCTACCACTGAGCTAAATCCCCAACGCCCCCATATACTATAATTTTTAATTCTAAAAATAACCCTGTGAAGTAGATAAAACTATTGAAAGTATCTATTTTAAAAAAAAAAAAATTAAGTCAGGATCTCATGCAGCCTAGCCTGGCCTGGAACTCACTGTGTGGTTGAGGTTGGCCTTGAATTCCTGATCCTCTTGTTTCCACCTCCCAGGTATGGGTATTACAGCTGTGCACTACTATGCCTGGGTCTTTGGTAGTAGTATTATTTCCATTTTACAGCTGATGAAAATGAGGCACAGAAAAGTCAACTGACTTTGTGAGGTCATAATATAAATAAATAGGGCTAAGATCTGAATCTGACTGCCTGATTGCAAAACTTTACCCCAGGCTATCTCCTACTAATACTGAACTTGATATATACCTGCATTATTGAAGCATGGTATGTGTTACAGCTATTTCTCATGTCTGACTCCTAAATGGGACTATAAGCTTCCTGAGGGTGGAGGTCATGTCATTAATGTTTATGAATTTGAAGAATGACCAATTGTAGGAGGAGTACAATGAAGTTATGAATGAATGCATGCATGAATACATGAATGAATGCTATTTTAGAAGCCCCACAAAAGGTTATGTTGGTTGGGAAACAGAAATCATTATGGAAATGCAAACAGTCATGCAAAATGAGTCCTTCCCCCATGTATTGGAGTCATCTCTCATCCAGGGTCAAATATAGAATAACCAGCATCAAATAAACAGTTCCACCCTGATCTATCAAATTAAAAAAAATCCAGATAGCAATCACTGGCATATTCTGTGAGTTTCCATTAATTAGATGGCTGGTAAACCCTTATATTTGGAAATAGTCATTTGTCAGATGTCATATCAATTCAAAAGTTTTTGTTGGCTGAAGTTTAACTTAAAATTTTTTTTTTACTTTTATTATTATTTTATTTTATGTGTATGAGTCTATTGCCTGCATGTATGTGAGTGCACCTTATCATGCAATGCTGTGGAGGTCAGAAGAGGGCATCAGATTTCCCTGGAACTAGAGTTAAGGATGGTTCGTAGCTGCCATGTGGATGCCGGGACTCAAACCTGGGTCCTCTGCAAGAGCAGTCAGTGCTCTTAACTGCTGAGTCATCTCTCCAGGCCCTGAAGTTTAACTTTTAATTTTGAGGTTTTCACTCATTGTTGATGCTATCTTTAAAATTTTTAACCAGAATTGATTGAAGACAAGGTCAGTTTAGAAGCTAAATGAAGGAACAGATGTGACCCTGGGGTGGTGTGGAGTGTTTCTTTCCTTGAAGATTGACCTTTAACTCTATGCCATTGCCAAGACCGGTTCTGTGCAAATGAGTCAGATCAGGATCTCTCCACAGGGATGGTAAGGACTTCTGGAAACGTCTGGGGGAGGATTTGGTTGTCATAATGACTGAAGAGGACAGCTGTTGCCTTGTAGACAGATACGTGAGTCAGGGATGCCAGACAACCTGCACCTTGTAGAAAAGCGAGTTCATGTAGCAGAGATTTATCCATATCACAGGTGAAGTTTAAATATGGAAAGTGTATTTTATTATGAATGATGTTTTTGCTACTAACCTTGGAATTATGTTTGTGGAAAGATTATCTTTTAATTTTTCACCTGTAGAATTAAGAGAGATTAAGAGAATATTCGATTTAAAAATATTTCATTTATTGTTTTTATTTTTATGTCTATGAGTGTGTTGCCTGCATGTATATAAGTGCACCTGTGTCATGCAATGTGTGTGGAGGACAGAAGAGGAATCAGATCCCCTGGAACTGGAGTTACAGATGGTTGTTAGCCACCATATGGGTGCTGGGAACCAAACCTGAGTCCTCTGTAAGAGCAGCCAGTGCTCTTAACTGTTGAGCCATCTCTGTAGTCCCTGAAAATATTTGATTTTAAAAGGAAGAGGAATACAAAGAATTGAGAGATGGGCCTAGAGAGATGGTTCAATTTCTCCTTGAAGGTAAATTAAGTGTAGGCTTGTTTTGCTTGTTACTTTCTAGGTTGGCTCCCAATTAGAGCCATGTAGATATGAGTTTCTTATCCAGTGATTTCATAACTTTAGCCATTATTTTGTTAGAGTAGATTTTAGAAAACTTTCTAATGCTAAAAAAGCCAATTTAAGCTTCACTTTGTGACCCTTCTGTTTTGTTTTGTTTTTTGTTTTTGTTTTTGGTTTTTTTTTTTCATTTCTCCAAAGGCACCTCATGTCTCCTGTAAGGAGGGAAATCTGAATAGATCACTAGCCACATTCTCCTTTAACCGTCATATGTAGTGCTTTCAATAAGCACAACACAGCACAGTACTGTAATAACGCTAAACACACCCAGCTTGAGTCCCCAGTTAAAATTCTAAACAACATTTCTACTTGCCCAAGGAAGGATTTCTAACTGATCTCTTTCGATGTGTGGTTGACTCTTTTGCCCTCTCATAGGAGGGTAAACTTAGTAAAACAAACACATTCCTGTAAGTTTTTGTCATGGTGTTTCTTTTTAATTTGCAAAATTATGGGCAAAAGCAAAACTAAAACCAAGTCACCACTGTGGAGACCAGTGCCCAAGAAAGTCAGCAAAGGCTGGAGAGGAGAGGGCAGAGGGTTTCTGAGGTGGGCTGGGAATCTAGTGTCAGGTGGGGCTAATATGTTTAATGACCTTTTCTATAATGTTAAAAACACTCTCAAGGCCTCTAGTAACTCAAGGTTTTAAATATAAACAGCTTACAATGATTTGAACAGCTCTATGCTGTCTCCTGTTTTATCACTGCCATAAAAATTCCTTCAGAAGTAAAGACCTTGAACATCCCTGGCAGGTCAAGGAATCAGCAGGTATAGTCTGGTACAGGGAAGTGGCGAATACATTAAAATCCCATCTAATCCTTGATGAGATTACCACTTTGTAAGACCTTGAAGGAGAAGGCCTTGGGTGAGGGAAGGAGGGAAAGGTCTAGAAAGCCTGTAGTGATGGGTATAACAGCACAATAGGGCGCTGCCTGAGGGTCCTTGAGTGTTCATGGAAGGAGGCTTCTCAGAGGTAGCTGAGTGATCACGAAAGGCTTCTGGGAGGGCTTAGTGGTAATCTTCCGCACAGTGCCAAACAGAGTAAGCATACGTCACATTTAGGCTGTTTCCTTTCTTCCCAGCTTCCTCTGGATCTAGTCTGTAGCCTTCACAGTGGCTTTCTAGAGCTTTAAAAATATTTTATTTATTTATTTATTTATTTATTTATTATTATTATTATTACTTAGTCTTTTTGAGACTTGGCCTCCCTGTAGCTGGCCTGGAACTCACTATGTAGACCAGGCTGGCCTTGAATTCACAGAGATTCACCTGCCTCTGCCTCCCAAGTATTGGGATTAAAGGCGTGTGCCACAATGCCTGGCATTGTTATTTTTGTGTGTGTGTGTATTGCCTGAATATGTGTAAGTACATCCATGTCATACAGTGCCCTTGGAGGTCAGAAGAGAGTGTTGGATCTCCTGGAACTGGAGTTACAGATGGTTGTTAGCTACCATGTGGGTGTTGGAAATTGAACCTGGGTCTTGTGAGAGCAGCCGGTGTTCTTAACCGCCAAACCATCTCTCTGGCCCCTCTAGAGCTTTTAATGGCAGGACTAAGATGTATTTCCTGGTACCAAGGTCAGGGACAGAAACTATTCCCAAGATTAATGCTTTGACCTCTGTACAGATGCTATGGAGCCTGATTTTGCAATAAGCAATCCCAGTTATTATTAGACCATTTCATCCTAAGTAGCCTGGCTTCATAAAAAATGCCAGGTTTGAAACAAGACTATAAGAGAAGCTGCTTCCCATTAAGCAATGTAATTCCTGTCTCCCACTTGGCTTTGGTAGGGTGAGCCCCTAGTGACTGCTGGAGCCTTTATACTGATTTCACTTTTGCTTCTTTGGATTATTGTTGTCAATGTTATTTCATCAAAGGGAGTACTAACCCTTTTGTCTCCCTGATTCTAGATGTGGTCAAAGCTCTTTCTAAAATCTCCTTTAGAATAGCTGAGCTGATGTCCACATTCACTGAATTAAATTGTTAGGAAGGGCAACAGGGAGGTCGAGCTCAAAATGCCACCTTTAAGGACTGGCTTACACGGCCTTCACTCTTTTTCAGTGTTGTGTACTGGAAATGGCTCTCTAGGAGTCCGGATCTTGCAGCTCTGATCTATCAGTTGCATGCACTATGGTCTTTTCATACGTTGTTGAGGCTTTTTCATCCTAGATCATGGTGTAGTCACAGGAAGGGTGATTTTAAATGCTTCGGAGATATTTCAGCTCAGGGACTGAGCTGCAAATGGAATCCTTCTAGCACTGGAGATGCAGAAGCCATGATGATTCCTGGGCAGTTGTACCATATTCCCCAGCCTTCAGGTAAAGTTGTAATTTCAATATCGCATATCTAGTTCTTTGAAAATTAGTCGTTCAAATCATATTCGCAGTTTGTATTTCCAGGGAAACTTTACCCTTTAGGATACAGGTCTTGTGCTTGAGTAGAATCTTTGATGTTTTTCAATCACTTTCTCAAGAGGATAATCAGTTTCTTCTTTAAGCCATAAGGTGACCAGACAAATCCAAGCATCCTTAAGAAACTTAACATCTAGAGAACCTTTGGATAGAGGAAAAACAGAGTTCTTATTCCAGATATAGCCTAACCATTTTCTGTTGGTACTTTGGAAAATCACTTAAAACTTTCATAGGAACTAGAAATTGAGACCAACAGTGCCCATTTTACCATGAAGGGTGGGTAATAGCTTCAGACCTGAGATGCATATTTCAGTGTCTTTCTGTGGGTATCCTGCTAAACTGTAGAGTGAGAGTGCACTTTCCACCCTTGAGGTGGCCAGGGAAGAGAAAATGTAGTATGTAGTGGGTTGAAAAGTCTGTTTCCTGTAAGGCCATCTCTGTGTCTTCTTGTATTGTCTTTTTCACTTTTTTGATACTGCTCTAGCTGAAACATCCGACCTTGCTTTTTACTTCATTAAGTCATGAGGAATAGTTTTCCAGTCATGTCTTTTAGTCAATTATGTTACACATTTTAAAAAGTTCTTAGAGCAATCTATTAACAAAATGTATCCAGTATTGAAGTAATTCTCTTCTATACTTTCTTCTAACCAGAATCTGTCTCATTCTTTCATTTGGTAAGGATTATAATCATTGTCTAAATATTTCAATTTCTCATTCTTAGGAGTTCTTAAAATAACTATTCTTTTGAATATTGTGAAAACTCTTATGTAGAGAAGATTATATTCCACCTTTTGGAGGTAGATAAGGCACAAGTCTTATTGATACGGGTCAGAGCTTTAGCCTCACCCTTCTGGACCCAAGTATCAGGGCAGCATGCTGATGGACTCTAGAAATGAGCCTAGCTGTGGGCCTCACCAGCCAGCCCACAGTATCTGTGCATAGCCTGACTTAAGACTGGAAGGGGTGTTTACTTCAAATGCATGGACATGGACAAAAAGCTAAAGGGGTAATGGGTAAGCACACAGGCATGACATCACCAAGGGAGTAAAATTAAAGCTCTGTGGCCAAGGCAGAGGAGGTCTATGAATTGCCTAAAAGAATTCGAAGTAAAAAAATCTTAGAACACAAAAAGCAAAATCAGAAAAATAACACATGGGGCAAAAGGAAACTTAAAGAGATGAAAGAATAAAAGGGTAAAAGGAATTCTGGGGCTGAAGAACAGAATAGCTAGACTGGAAAGAGCTATAGAAAGCTTCAGTAGCAGACTCAGTACATCACAAAAGAAGCTGTAGCTTGAAGACAGATCATTCAAAACAATCTGCTCAGAGGAAGAAAAACGAAACGAAACAAAACAAAACCAAAAAGAGCAGAGAATGCCCACAAGATCCACTGCACAACAAGCACATCAACATATGCATTATGGGGGATTCTAGATGGACCATTAAAAGGACAGAATACATAAAGCTTCTTTAAAGAAATAAAAACTTGGGGCTGGAGAGATGGCTCAGTGGTTAAGAGCACTGACTGATCTTGCAGAGGACGTGGGTTCAATTCCCAGCACCAACATGGCAGCTAAGAACCGTTCTTAACTCCAGTTCCAGGGGAATCCAACCTGGTCTTCTGACCTCTGTGGCATTGCATGACACAGGTGCACTCACATACCTGCAGGCAATACACTCATGCACATAAAATTAAAAAATATTTAAAAAAAGAAATAAAAACTTGCATAATTTAGAGAGAGAGGTGAACATCCAGATCTACAAGTCCAAAGACTTTTTGACAGATAAAAGATAGAAAGATCTTTACTAAAGCACATTATAATTGCATTTAGAAAGTCAAAGGCAAAGAATTTTGTAAGCAGCAAAAGAAAAACAGCCCCTCCCATTCAAGGGAATCACCAAGAAACTGCCAGTAGATTCTTTAGTAGACACCTTTCAAAGTAGGAGGAAGTGGGATCATATATTCAGACTCCCCTAAACAAACAAACAAACAAACAACTAACAGACAAAGCCTTACCACAAGAATACCACAGTCAGCAGTTATGTTCTTCAGACCCAAAGGTGAAATGATTTCCTCAGAAAGAACTCATCACCACTGGAACTTCCTTACAAGAAATGTTGGAGGGACTCTTCAAGTTGAAATAAAAGGATACAAACAGTATAAAAATGGGAAAAATCAATATACAAATAAGAATATAATGAAATACAGAATACTGTAATACTACAATGGCGGTGTAAAAACGGAGAGATGCCAGTATTAAAAATAACTCCAATAACTACAACAAGTTGTTATTGGTTACACAATATAAATTCACAGAAATTATGACATTAGTCACACAAAATGTGAAGAGGATACATTAAAATGAGCCACCATCACAGATGGGAAGTCATGAATTTTTTGGCTGCAGGAATCACATGATCCAATTCTCTTAATAAATCTCCTAATGTTTACATACCTATCCTATGACTAATATTTCATGTGATTTCAATTCACATTTTACTGTACATTAATAATATTGACCATCATTCCAGATACCTATTGACCACTTGTATGCCTTCTCTAGCGAAATGCCTATTCAGGACCTGTGCATTTTTTTTTTCCCATTGTTTCTGGGCAACTAAGTTGTATGAGTTCCTTTTGTATTGCAGACAACTTATCAAATGTATGATTTTTCAAATATTTTCTCCCATTCTGTGAATTGTATCTCCAGCTCAAAACAGATTAAAGACCTAAATTTAAGATCTGAGAGCCTAAAACTCCTAGAAGTAAACAGAGAAATGCTTCTTGATTTTGGACAATGATTTTTAAAGTATGATTCAAAAGGATAACATAGAAAATAGACAAAAGCAGTTATATCAAACAAAAAGCTTCTGTATGGCAAAGGTGGGCAGCATCACCAATGAACAGGGAAAGCAAACCCAAACCACTATGAAGTGGGGTCTACTACCTGTTAATACGACTGTAGAAAGACAAGATAGCAGGTGCTGGTGAGGCTGTACAGAAAATGGAAGGCTGTATGCTATACAGTTACTGGGAGTGGAAATTGGTGTAGTTCTTCTGATGACCAGTAAGGTATTTCTAGAAAATTTAAAAACAATATTACCATAGAAATCCCACCACTCTGGTGTATATCCAAAGATGATGAAATCACTCTGCGGAGGACAGAGCTGCACCCACATAGTCATTGCAGCTTTATCTATAACAGGAAAGATAAAGAATCAAGCTGGCCATCAATGAATGAGTAAAGATAATTTTTACCTATTATCTATCTTTCTATCTATCTATCTATCTATCTATCTATCTATCTATATCTATCATCATCTATCTATCATCTATCTATCCATCCATCATCTCTATCTATCTATCTATGTATATATCTTTGTATCTATCTACAATTATCATCTATCTATCTATCATCATCTATCTAACATCTATCTATCTATCTATCATCTATCTATC
>NW_008334957.1:1737718-1739935 GCF_000622305.1 Nannospalax galili | reverse complement strand
CACACACAATCAATCTATCTATCTATCTATCTATCTATCTATCTATCTATCTATCTATCATCTATCTATCTATCTATCATCTATCATCATCTATCTATCATCTATCTATCTCTCTCTCTATCTATCTATCTATCTATCTATCTATCTATCTATCTATCTATCTATCTATCTATCATCTGTCTGTCTATCAACTATCTATCATCTGTCATCAGTCTTTATCAATCTTCAGTGTCTTCTTGCCTCAGTCTGTATATTTTTATTGCATTTTGTATATTTCATATAATAATTCTTAGTCAAATTTAGACCCCTCCCCTATATGTACCCTTCTAGTAGCCCCCAATCATTGGATTTTATGCATTCTGTCATATATGTTAAGTCTTGTCTGGTCAAACATTTGCACCCAGATGTCCTTTGATACAAGTTCATCCACTGGAGTCTCATCAGAAATCGTAAAGATCTACTCTCCCTCACACTGCAATTATCAGTCACCAATAGTTCCTAGGCTAGGGTTGGGGCCTGCTGCCCATTTCTCTCATTCTGTGCTAATTTCTCTCATTCTGTGCCTACTGAGTGGGCATGGGTCTTGTCAGCATTGCTGCAAGTTCATATGAACAAGTTTCCAGTGGCCTGAAAGCCTCTGTTCCCTTATGTTTGTGCACCAACCCTGGCTCTTACACTCTTTCCACCCCCTCTTCCAAAGTGGTCCCTGAGCCATGGGTGGGTGAAGTTTAATATAGGAGTCTTATCCAGAGACACACACTCTACAGTCTCTTATTCTCTATACTTTTTCCAGTTGTAGTCTTCTGTGTGCATCAGCCTTTGTTAAATGAGGAAGGTTTGTGGATGAGAGTTCCAGATGCATTAATATTCTCTCAACCCCCATTACACTGTATTCTGTGAGCCTTAGGTGTAGAGATTCCATTGTATATGTGTCACTTAGGGCTGGGCATCTCTCAGACATTTATTCTCTGTGTGTGACCAGTTGTAGAACTCTATAATAGCCTCCATCTATTGCAAAAAAAGAAGCTGCTTTGATTAGTGGTATATGGTACATTTGCCTGTACGTATCCATATTTAGCATATGGTAAGATATTTCATTTGTCTAGAGATATGACAGAGATAGGGTTTTTCTCTGGGGTCTATGACCTCTCCAGCCATGTGTATTTAGCTATATTTATAGTGCCACCCATGAGTTCCCTCCCATTGAGAGAGCTTTAAGTCCAATTACCCCTAGATAGCAGTGTCACTACTGCACCAAGAGATGTAGTTTGCTGTGCCAGTCATTGTGGTTATTAGGCTTTAGAGCTGGGCTGGAATGTTGATTGATTTTCTCCCTTCAGAACTTGCATAGTATCCTCTAGAACTATGAGAGCTAGTTTTCAGGGAGAAGGCTTCTAGGTCAGTTCCAGCTCCATTGCTCCAAGTCTTGTGTCCTAAGTACGTCCTTTTTTCAGCACTAGGGTCTTACCTCAAGTTCCGGGAGATAATCAAGGGCTGTAGCAATAGCCTGTGTTATTTTGGGAGCATCTTGGACTACTCTGACCAACAACTGGAAGGACCTTAATTCCAATTAGACAGTTGTTGATTACTCCCAAGATAAAAGTGCCACTACTGCACCAATAGCAATTGTTTACTGGACCAGTCATTGTTTATAGATTATTAGGCTTTAAAGCTGGGTTAGATATTTGATGGATTTTTTCCCTTAGCAGCTTACATAGTATCCTCTAGAACTATGAGAGCTAATCTTCAAGAAGGAGGCTTCCAGGTTGGTTACAGCTTGATTGCTCTAAGTCCTGTGTCTAAAATATGTCCTGTCTTCAGCGATAGTGTCGTCAGGTTCTGGAAGGCAATCAAGGGCTGTGGTATTATTTGGGAGTCTCTTAGACTATGTTGACCAACAACTTGACATAGCCAAATACACATAGCTGGAGAAATCATAGATCCTAGAGAAAAACCTACTTTTACCACATCCCTAGACAAACACACTTTCTTATTCTATTCTAAATATGTCCTGTCTTCAGCGATAGTGTCGTCAGGTTCTGGAAGGCAATCAAGGGCTGTGGTATTATTTGGGAGTCTCTTAGACTATGTTGACCAACAACTTGACATAGCCAAATACACATAGCTGGAGAAATCATAGATCCTAGAGAAAAACCTACTTTTACCACATCCCTAGACAAACACACTTTCTTATTCTATTCTAAATATGCTGAATAT
>NW_008334957.1:1729049-1737640 GCF_000622305.1 Nannospalax galili | reverse complement strand
ACACACACACACACACACACACACACACACATATATGTACAAAAACACAGATGTGAATGTCCTTATATTCCTTTCCTGGAAGTAGGTGAGATTGTACATTTCACTTTCTACAGGCATCCCAGTAGGACTACAGGGCTCTCATTATGAATGAGGCAGTTCTGTATGGCTGTTTGGAATTTGCTTTTAGGGGAAGGAAATTATTTCTGTTCTGTTATCAATTATTAATAACCCAGCACTTGGATAGAGCTGCATTTCTCCAGTGACGGATTTTCTTATAAATTGAAGATGTTAATCTTCTGTTCTGTTGATGTGGTTTCAGGTTCTATGTGACAGTTATGAAGAGAACCTTGGGGGACACATTTATCAAAGAAGAACAGAAACTCGTGTTTGTCAGTAGAAGGGCAGAGCAATACCTGTAGAACTTTGCCTCATATTCAGGCAGACTGGCATTATGCAACTCTCTCTGGGCATCATTTATTTTTGACTTGGAATAGATGATTTGGAAAGTAACATGTAATAAACCAAAAAAGGAGAAATGGAGTAAATCAGTCAACTATGATCAAACAGCATTCCACATAAGTGTCATGTCACATTATCTTTGGTTGGCACAAGACGTCAGTTACCCTTCAGCCACCTGTGATTGCTGTTTGAGATCAAATAGGGTCAAAGTTTACATCACACAGTCCACATCTTCCAGGAAGGCTGGCTGGATATGATGTTTTGAGATCAGAGAGAATTAGCGCAATCATTGAATCGAGGAGTTCCTCCATCTTGAAAGGCTACCACTTGCTGATTTAGGTTCCACAGGGTTAACAGGATTTTATACTTAACATCTTGACTTCAACCAGAGCCATTCTCTGTTTATGCCTGTTTTATATATTGAGACCTTCTAAAGCATTTGGTTTGAAAGAAAAAAGTTTCTGTTCTTAAAACAGGTATACATTCCATTGCTTTTGGATGATTGCATGCTTAAAAAGAACGTGTGAGTTAATTTGTTTCTGAAACTCAATGCTTTCAAATTCTAGGAAGAAGCTAATTATTGCAAGATAACTCCTTCAGTTTATTCTTCTGAGAAGCAGAAAAATTTGAGTATAATTATAACGACTAATTATCCCTGAAAATTAAAAAGGTTTCTTATATGTTATACATGCCTGTGAAGATGGAACGGAGCAGTCACATACATCTTCAGGAGTTATACGTGTCAACTTTCTCCCTTCCCCAGTTCCACATCCTCTGCTATTTTCAAAAGCTGACTGGACACATGCCTGGCATGGTGGGGGTCATGGATTCAGTCCCTAGCACTGAAAAAAATGTGATATATCTACTTAATTTATTTTATTTTATTTTATTTTATGTGTATTCCTGTATTGCCTGCACGTAGGTAAGTGCATCTGTGTTGTGCAATGCCCGCAGAGGTTAGAAGAGGCTATCAGATCCCCTGGGACTGGAGTTAAGGACAGTTGTTAGCTGCCATGTGGGTGCTTAGATTTGAACTGGGATCTTCTACAAGAACAACCAGCATCTCTCTAGCCCCAGGCATTTTATTTTTATTCATTCCTCTTGTGCAGTGGCTAATATGTATGGTGCTTAAGCCCTTATTCATGACTGGTAGCATATTGTACTGGTATATATTAAAGTATGGTGACTCACACAGTGAAGAAGCCGAGTGGTGTGTGAGAATTCATCATCACCTGCTGTGTTTCAGTGCTAGCCAGTGTTGGAGCTTGAACTCATGGACAAGGTGCTGGACATGACCTCGTGTGCCTTGACTAAGGCTGTAGATTCTGGAGTTTGATTTTTCTGGGTTTACAGCCTAGTTCCTCTGCATACCAGCTGTGTTTTCTAGACAAAATTATTTGTGCTGCAGATATTATTTCTCACATAAACTAGCGTAAAACCCAACTGTTTGGTTAATATGAAAGTTCGACTATTAAAGACTTAGAGCGCTTGGTAGATTTTAATACCCCATAACATGATAAATATTACTACTAGTTTAAAAAGGGCACATCTTTTCCATCTTTTAGGTTTAAAGCTGAACCTGACTGGTTAAAGAAACTGCCTAGATTGCGTTCACCAATGTCAGGCTCAGCATGGACAAACACCTGTCTTGTTCTGCAGCCTGAGCTGTTTTTAATGACTGAATTTTGCTGCTTTAGATTTGTAGTTACTTGAACTCCCTCCTTACCTTCTTTTTTGTATCACCCACAACAGAGAGCTTAGTGATTGCAGGTGTTAAGTGAGGTCATGAATGTGAAAGTACCAGGTGCAGTGCTTAACATGTCTATCATATGTCTAGTTACATTAAGACCCCTGGGGGGAAAGGCCACACAAACGTAATGAATTTGTACTTTTAGGTATGCCTCTTCCAGTGACAAATAGTACAATGGGAACATTTAGATAAGGAGTTTTCTGGAGAACAAGATCAGAGATGTGATGATTAATGTTCAAGCTGACAGGATTTAGAATCACCTAGAAAATGGGCTTGAGAGATGGCTCAATGGGTGAGAGCACTGTCTGTTCTTGCAGAGGACCTGGGTTTGATTCCTAGTACCTACATGGTAGCTAACAACTGTCCATGACTTTAGTTCCAGGGGATCCAATGCCCTCTTCTGACTTCCATGGGCACTGCATGACATGGGTGTACTTACACACATGCAGGCAATATACTCATACACATAAATAATAATAATAATAATAATAATAATAAAAGAAAATATACCTCTCTCTAGGCATGTCTGTGAGGGTGTTTCCAGAGAGGTTTGCCTGAGGTGGGAAGACCCACTGGGATGTGGGCAGTACCAGTCTCTTGGCTGAGGTCGTAGGCCGAATAAAAAGGAGGAAGCAAATAAAGCACCAGCCTTCGTCTCTCTCGCTTCCTGACTACAGGGACAATGCCACCAGCCACCACAGGCTCTTCCCTTCCTTGCCACTGCAAACCACACTCTCAAAGAGTGAGTTGGACTAAGCTCTTCTTCCGTTATATTGCTTTTGTCAGATATTTTGTTCCAGCACCCAAAAAAGTATCTAAGAGGCAAAGAATGAGGAAGTCCGAAAGGATGGTAGATGGGTGACTCGCAAGTCTTCTTAGGCATGGAGTAATTTTTTGGTTCTTCTCCTAAGTCCACTCGGTGATACAGTAAGTCAAGCTGATGTTCTTTGGTTAGAGCTAAATGAAGGGACCACATCATCACCATCTTTGGGGGCCACTTTCATCTGCTCTGGCACCTCTCTAAGGCTGCAGGTGGCTTTACCTGATCCTGCCCTATTTTTCATTGTGATATGAAAGTGAGATAGGTGAGTGGTCCAAGATCACGAATACTGAACTAAAAGACTTGATTCTTTTTACTCTGCCTCAGCGAGACACCAAGCCGCCTCTTCTCCTTGTTTATGTCTGAACTGTCATGACTGCTTCTGTCAGTGGCACATGGAAATCTCTCATATTTGAAGTAGGAGAATATAAATGCAACCATCCATAGGTGTCAGAAAGGCTTTGAGTGGTTTGGTGGCAGTGAATTAACAAAGCAGAAGTTTTCAAAATGACACCAAGTTTCAACAATTATATGAAAAGAGAAGAATAATGACATGACTAATTGAAGTTGGTTTTCAAATGATATTGCATATTGAGGATTTTAAGCTCATGGTGGCTGAAATAATAATGAAAGGACTGAATCTGTGAATTTTCAGAGAATTCTGCTGCTCCAACTTATTTAATATCACCTGCTCAATTGTATCACCACACTCAAACAGCAATCCCCAAAATATTGTTATTGTCAAGAAATATTTTAGAAAATAGTTAAATGGGGAAGGGAAGGAAGGCAGTTGTGGCTTAATGGTTATAGAGTTTCAGTTGTGTCAGATGAAAAATTTCTGGAGATGAGAATTCAGTCACATTAATCGGCTTCATGCCACTGCTGTAGATGGGAGGCTGTAACACATGGAATAAAGTACTAGACTGTAAAGCCCTAATAACATTAGGAGATGGCTTCGTAAATTGGAATTCAATTCCATCAAGAAATGATTGATTTCATATCCCACAAGGTTGGAACAAGTGTTCACATAAATGTATAAAGCTGAAATGGTATATAATCAATAAGCATATTAAAATACCTTCTAGGAACCTGGCACTGGGGATTTAAAGGTGATTAGAATCATGGTCTAGTCCCTTCAGTGAAAATCAGTATCAGATATACTTGCACTAGTTTTCAAATTTAGTTTGTTAAATTTTAGATTTGAGCTGACGTTAGGGAGGTAGGTTCAGACACAGAAGAAAGCCCTTTGGACCTGCACAGTATCAGTGGATGACCATGTAGAAATGTGTGTGGGACGTGTATGAGACTTTCATTCAGAGGATTGGGCTACTTGCTCATTGAAAGCTTGACTTTGGACACTAGACTTAGGTTTTTTAAGCCTTATCTTTCTTGCATGTAAAATAGAACTGACATGCACACCCATTTTTATGTTGCTGAAGAGGCTAATTAGATTATAAACAGGAAAGTGCCTTATAAAGCATTTTAATCCAAACATCACTTGGAACTTTTTCTACCTTGCTTCTTAGTGGCTCCTCTAAGTGCTCTGCTGAGCCGCAGCATTGACCCAGATGTGTACTGAAACATAATGAAAGTCTTTGTTAATTTCTCCCTAAAGATCTTTTGCTTCCTTCCATTAGCCTAGGAAGCATTTCATATGGTTATAAGGAAGGGCCAAATCATGTCCACATCAACCTCCCACTGTTTCACTGTCCTTCATCTCTATCCTGCTCTTCTTCTGGGAGCTCAACTCCTTTGCCATGTGTGCTGGATAGCTTTAGTGTCAACTTGACACACCTGGGTTGAGGGAGCCTCAATCGGGAAATTGCCTCTATTGGACTGGCCTGTGGCCATGTCTGAGGGGCATCTTCTTGATGAGTGATGTGGGAGGGCCCAGCCCACTGTGGGTGGTGCCACCCCTGGGCAGGTGGGCCTGTGTTGGATAAGAAAGCAGGCTGAGCAGGGGCCAGGGGAGCAAACCAGTAAGCAGCGTTCCTCCATGGCCTGTGCTCCAGCTCCTGCCTCCAGGTCCCTGCCCTGAGTTCCTACCTTGGGCTCCCTGATGAACTGCATGTGACCTGGGAGATGTAAGACAAATAAACCCTTTCCTCCCCAAGTTGGTACTGGTCAGAGTGTTTTGTCACAGCAATGAAGAAACAAACCAGGACACCATGTATTACACGAAAGAGCTCTTATTAGTCTTGACTAACCTTGGTGCCAAGTGAGCAGTAAGGCCCTGGGGATTCAGCTTCCCTTCCAAGTGCTTTTCAGAAAGTTTTTCCAATAATGTTTCTTTCGCAGATGAATTCAACCTATAATATTATAAAATATTAAAAACCATTTTGTGCTACATATGGCTACAATTTTACTGCAAAGGTACATAATACAAAGTTTACCATCTTGGGGCTAGAGAAATGGCCAGTGTTTAAGAACCCTGGCTTCTCTTGCACAGGAACCAGATTCAGCTTCCAGTACTCACATGGTGGCTAACAACTGTCTATAACTCCAGTTCCAGGGGATGTGATGCCCTCTGCTGATCTCTGTTGGCATTGCATTCAAATGGTGTATTTGTATGCAAGCAACTCCAATCTTAGATGAAGAAATATTGGCAACTGATTACTATTAGGTGAAGAAGAGCTGGTCTCTGACCTTAGTGGATGGACTTGCACTGGGGAACATCTGGGGACACTGACTTGAAACAGTGGGCTTTAACACGGATGACAGAGTACATGGGTTCCAGTGGGGAGGCTAAAGGAGGGTGCTGGTGGGGATGGGAGTATAAAGAGAATTAAGATTGTTTGAGATGTTGTGTATGAAATACACAAACATTCAATAAAAACAAATTAAAAAATTTTTTGGTTTTTTTTGAGACAGGGTCTCCCTGTAGCCCCAGCTGTTTTAAAAATGAAAAGTTTAACATCTTAACAATTTTTAAATGCAGAGTGCTCTAGGGTTGAGCATATACATATTGTTGTGAAAGATCTCTAGAAAATTTTCATCCTGTAGCCATTTTCACTCTAGCCATTCAATTACAGTTCATCTCCCCAACTTTTCCACTATAGGTATTATTATCAAAATATTTCAAGAGAAAATACCCAGCTGTGAACCCTGCGAACTACAACAATGATTCACTTGGCAAGATATGCCCACTGGTGCAATAGTGGCACAAATGTTATGGGAATAATCAACCACTTTTTGATTGAACTTAAAGCCTGTTTTACAACATGGAGCCCATATCTGACACTGTTATCAAGGCCAAGATACTGTGACTAGACAGGTCAGAGGCCATAGGGAAGAACTAACTACTATTATTATGCTAAATGGACACAGTATTAAACTGACTCCTGATGACTTATTGTTATACTCATAAGATTAGTGCCTCTCTCAGTTTTCACCAGAGAAGCCGCTCAAAGAAGATGACAACACAGAGACCCACAACTGATCTACACGCAGAGACTAAGCGACTATATAGAATGCTCAGGCCTAAATGGGACACTTCTAACACACCCTCTTCTCCCAAGGCCCAGAGATCATTGTGGAAGAGGGAACAGAAAATTTTTAAGAGCCAGAGGGGGGTGGATGAATATAAGGAGACTGTATTTTCTGGACACCAGGGCAGTTGCACATACGAACAATATGCATAATTCCTGTGCAAGCCCACAGCAGACAAAATCCCAGCATGGAGCATGGGAGGTGGGCAAGAAGCCACAGACCTAGCTGAGGAACTGCTGGCAATTGATAGCTGTGGGGAGAGGGAGAGTCAGTTTTCTTTAAGGGTGTGATGCCTGGTAGGTTGACCAGGCTCAGGGATGGACCCACACTCAAGAGCATTTGGGGAACACAAATTAGACTTGATAAAGCTTCAAACAACAACAACAACAACAACAACAAAAAAACCCCAGAAGACATGGAGTAGGTGTAAGAATGTGGGAGTAGATCTGAGAGGAGATGGGGAGGGGTTTGAACATAACCAAAATACTTATATGTAACTCTTAAAGATTCAATAAAATATTATTAAAAATTATTTAACATTTCTATTTGAATAAAGGTGATGTGACTGAGCAGATGATGTTAAATAAGTTGGAAAAAATTGTGTAGTAATTTGAATAAATGAATAGGTGAGTGAGTGAATAATGGAGAATTTCATTTGGTTAGTGCTATACCCAAGAAGAAATGTGAACGAGATCAAATTTGCTCAAAATGGTTGAATCATGTGTCCATGATAATATGACTTATACCCGAATCATGATGAAGTTCTCAGTTCAACACCAGTCTTTTCTTTAGAGTCAGATGATTTCTGCAGAAACCAAACGATCCCAGGATTTTTGTTGTGATTCTGGTGTTTAGTTGGAAGACAGAGAAATTCACCTCAATGAATAGTGATTGAAAGTGCTCAAGTTCTTGGCTTTTTTCTAGTTCCCTGTCTAGAACTTATAATGCTAATTACTCTTGCCTTTACTTCTCCTTCACATCTCCTAGGCACTAGTCGAGGACTTTCTTTTCTCCCTACAAATAAGAGTTATGCAATTTAGCAGTCTTTTAGATAGACCCACTGAAGGGGTACCCCAGTTGCCTCACCCTGCATCCCTGTTTAGCATGGAAGAAGCCAGAGTGGTCTGTGTCCTGATTCCCTATTGGCAATTTGGGTAACCTCTTCAGGGGATGTTTTGATAAGAATAGGAGGAAGGAATTGGCTAGACAGGGTAAAAAGACCCCAAAGAAAAGTAGCCAGTTTCTTGGCTAAAAGTCAAAATGTCCTTGGGACTGTTAGCAACATACTCTGTTCCAAAGGCCAAAAATGTCAAAAGTATTTGGGAGCTTTTACCTAATCCCTAAAAGATTTTAGGATTATCTTTTCAGAGGGGAAATGTTAGAGTAGCAAAAAGCCCCATTAAAAAAAAAGAAAGAAAGACAACTCTCCTAGCCTGCACTCCAATCCTCAGGCCTCTTGGGGTAAGTCTATAGCGCAGCCCTCCGCGCCTTGACTCCCCAAGCCACATTCACCCTTCCATCTCCCCCGCTTTTCACTACTCTTAGTTTGGGACCTGCGCCATCCCTAGTCTTGGGGCCCCAGACACCGGGGGAACCAATACTGCTTCCTGCCCCTTCTCACCCAGACCAACTTAGTGCCTTTCTTGGGCCTCAGGAGCACCGCTTCTGGTCCTGGCCTCGCCCTCACCTCTCTCCGCATCCCTGGACCTGCACCACCGGCTAACTCTCCTAGCCTGCACCCCTATCCTCAGGGCTCTTGGGGTAAGTCTATAGCGCAGCTCTCTGTTCCTTGACTCCCCAAGCCACATTCACCCTTCCATCTCCCTCACTGTTTGCTACTCCTAGCTTGGGATCTGCACCATCCCTAGTCTTGGGGCCCCAGACACCCGGGGAACCAATACTGCTTCCTGACCCTTCTCACCCAGATCAACTTAGTACCTTTCTTGGGCCCCAGGAGCACCGCTTCGGGACCTGGCCCCGCCCTCACCTCCCTCTACTTCCCTGGTCTTGCAACACCCGCCAGCCTCTTTCTGGGGCTGACAGCCTCTTTCTGGGGCTCCGAGGCTTACCTTT
>NW_008334957.1:1720425-1728136 GCF_000622305.1 Nannospalax galili | reverse complement strand
GTGACCAAAGGGACTCCCAAATAGTAACCCAGCATAGAACTGGGAAAATGAACAGCAGACCCTAATCTTATCTAAAGTAGTATTGACAACTGATTGCTGCTAGAAGAGGAACAGCTGACCTTCCTAAAACAAGGACTTCTAGATAGGCTGACTAGATTCACCAGATGGACAAGTAGTGGGGAATGGCTGGGGGTGCCAACAGCACAGCAGACAGTAGCAGGGATATCAGAGTATAAGGTCTCTAGTGTGGGGAGGGAGGCTATGGGAGGGTGCTATCTGGGAATTTTAATTAAAAAAATAAATAAATGAAAAAAAAGAAAGAAAGAGTACATGAAGTCAGAAAAAAGTGATGGGGAGATATGGGAGGAGTTGGAGGGGAGGGAGTGGGCATGGATTTGATCAAAGCACCTTATATGCATGTATGAAATTCTCAATAAATTTTCTTTTTTAAAGTTAAAAAAAATTCTCAAGTTCTCTTACATAAGCACCTCGAGGAAGCATTTTTTTGTTATGATTTAAACCTGAAATGTTCCCTACAGATTCGTATTTCAGTTACTTGGTCCTCAACTGCTCGTGATGTTTTGGGGGGTTGTGAAACTTGGGGAGATGTAGCTTAGCTGGAGGAAGTAGGTGGGTGGGTCTGTGAGTATCTTTTCACTCACCGGTTTCTTTCTGATTTTCTGCCTCTCTGTTTCCTGTTCCTCTTGTTGTAAACTGCTTTGCTATGCCTCCCCCCTTTCTGACTGAGCCCTCTGAAACTGAGCTGCCTCCCCTCAACAGTTCTTCCCTCTAACTTGTTTCTGTCAAGTGTTTGGTCACAGTGGTATAAAATAGACTGCTGTACTTGTAATGACTGAGATGCTGTTGGGTAGGTCTATGCTTTACATGGCCATGGGCTTAAAATTCCTGAAGAAACTCAATTTCCTAGTAATTCTCAGTGAATGATGTCATTCGCTAAAGTTGAGTCATAAGTCTGTCACTTGGCCATTCACTATCTCTAGGAACAAGGGAATCTTTGAACAACCTGCCTCACGTGTCTTCCGTTATAATCAAGGAGGCAGGATGATGTCATGTGATGGATGAGAACAAGGCAGATGTGAAAACAACAAGAAATCAAAGTAAGGAAGCATTAGTAATGCCTAAGTAAAACCAATAAACGAGCCCCCCCCCCCGCATGTGTATGTGATTCTCAGGGCTACTGGAGAGTATGGCACGAGGTACAATTTCTACACACTGTACTCACTAGCTTGCTTGCTTATTTTATTTATTTATTTATTTATTTCAAGTCTAAATCATTGCTAATAATAATGATACCAGTTACTAACTCTGTTTATTGCTTTTATTTATTTATTTATTTATTTATTTATTTATTTAATCTTTTTGAGACAGGATCTCCCTGCAGTCCATGCTGGCTTAGAACTCACTATGTAGACCAGGCTGGCCTCAGTCTCACGAGATCTGCCTGCCGCTGCCTCCCAGGTGCTGGGACAAAAGGTGTGTGCCACCATGCCTGGCTATGATGCTAGCTTTGTTTTAAATTTTTCTCCCACATGGTGTTTCTGAAAGACCATTATTTCATTTAATATTTTGGATTTATATTTATTTTATGTGTATGATATGAGTTTTTTGCCTGCATCTATGTAAGAGTAATCATGCAATGCCTGTGGAGGTCAGAAAAGGGAGTCAGAGCCCCTGGAACTAGAGTTATGGACAGTTGTTAGCCACCATGTGGGTGCTGGGAACCAAACTTGGGTCCTCTGTAAGAGCAGCCAGTGCTCTTAACTGCTGAACCATCTTTCCAGCTCTAAGGTCATTATTTCAAAGTGAATGTTAACATTACTATTACTATTTACATTTCATTTTCATTTTCATATGTAACGTCAATACTGAGATTTCTGTGAGGTGAGAAGCTCTAGTTCTGTCCACCAGGGAGATTTATTTGTACCTCTAATGGTCTTCACATATGAAGGTTGGAAAAGAATGCCTTTGATCATCAGCTCTAGCTTCATCCTGAAAAACTTTTCAAAATATCCTCTAAATCGCCCTTGCCAGGCTCAGTGTGACTTGAGGTCCAGTAATTATTATCCCTCACCACTGCATGAAACCAGCAGCTTAGACTGTGGGAGGTTCAGCAGATGTGTTAAATTAGCTCCAACAATCTCTGCTTGTTGATTTTGCCTCATAGAGCCACGCTTACCTTTAATAACTGAATTGAGCACTGCAGTTCTCTTTGTTCCGGGGGGCTATCAGAAATTCAAGATTAGTTATCTGAGGGACCAATTAATCTTATTTGGGGCATGAATTTGCTTGAGCTATTTGTATGCAGTCTCATTTGAAGCAAAATGATCATGAACTTCTTCTGGCTACCTGGATACAGAATTGGTGGGAGTTAAATTTTGGTAAAAAGGATGCAGGATGTAATGCATATTTGCTGTGATAAAGAGAAGAATCTATCCCCTGAGTGCAATAAGACATAGTCAGTGACAACTTGAAAACAAACTTCCAATGAAAGAGAATTAACTCAATAAATCAGGCAGTATTGAGTCAACAAAATAATTAAAGTAAGTAAAAGAAAAATGAAGACGCTGATGTTTTATATATATATTTATATATAATGTTATATTTATCACTTGAAGAGATGTAACAGAGCTATTAATTATTAAGATGAATAGTTAATAAAGTGATGTGTGTAACAGTTTCATTTTTATAAAAATAAATGAGTTTGTGTGTACCTTTAGAGGTTAGAGGTGAGAACTTGGTATTTCCATCATGGCACTGTAGTAAGGGATTTGAGGCTAGTATTTCAGTGTACAGGTCATGTGTCTTTCTTATGATGCTGCCAATCAAGCAGGTAAAATTGAAAGAACAGTAGGAGATGGTGGTGTTTATGAACAGATGGATGAAGGAATAATTCATACTGTGAGTTCCAAGTAAATAGACAGGGAGCACAGTTAAGTCCAGAGATCTTTAAGTGACTCTGTATCATGGATGGCCAACCCTGTAGAGTTTGTTCTGACTTAAATTATGTGCTAAGTTACAGATGAGAATTGAAGGGGATTCTCCCATTGCCTTTTGTGGTCTTTGGTGTTTTACCCAAGGGTCATAGAAAGAAGGAAGCCAAAGGACAGAACTTGGGGTCTTTACTTCATGCCATAATAATGTGGTCAACTGATTAAATGTGGTCCAGGAGCAGTTTTGGTTTCTGGAGATGTTTGAGTGGGAAGATATGTGGGGCCAGTAAGGACATGGTGAGAAGTGTAGATGTGTTTTCCAGAGTGTGTGTGCATAGGAGAAAGACTGTAAGTATTTGTGTGAAATGCTGCACATGTTCCCAGTGCTGGGATTATGACTGCTGCCTATGTTTATTAAATTATCAATTGTCCATACTTTCTGAACATCTTTGGTTAACATGTGTTCCTTGAATAACAAAAATACACACATGCAAATTCAGTTTCAATATCATTTAAGAATATTTTTATTGATTTGAGAATTTCATACAATATATTTTGATCATAATCAGACTCCCCTCCCTCTCTCCACCCCGACTCACTACCCCCGACTTAATTTCCTCTGTTATTTGTTTTTTCTTGAGGCCTATGGAACTGAATGTTCTCCTAGTGCAATTGGATATGGGTCTGTCTTTTGGAGACTGGTCAACCCACCAGGCATCACACCAGAAATGAAAACTTAAGTGAACAATCTCACCACTCCTTCCTAGCTCCTATTTTCTAATTAGCAAAGCAGTTTAATTGCACAAGTGCGTTTTTGAAAAAGATAAGTTCCTTTGTTTCCAACCTGATGTTCATTATCCAGCCTGTTCTTTGGATAAGGCTTATGTGAGTTTCTTATGAGCTCTGTTAGAACCTTCACTGAATGACCATAATATTATCTGCCTAATGTGTCTGAGATGCAAACACATACATGACAAATTTCAACTCGATTGGAAACTTTGGGGAAGGGCAATGGAGGAAAGCCAGCTGGTAATAATAATAACAGTTTGTACTTAATGAGGCCTTCTGTGTAATGAGGGCCTCCAAAAAATGTACTTAACCTAGTTGATCCCACAGCTCCATTAATTAGAAATTATAACCCCCATTTTATAGAAAGAGATCCCAAAGGTTGAACTATCTGACAACATTGATTCAGCTCATGATTGGCAGAACAGGAATTCAAGCTCAAGTAGTTAATGGCTAGTATCTAGAGATTAGATACTGCAGGGTTTCCGTGGCCTCAGGAGGGTGCTACATTCCATGGCTAAGTCCTGTTTGTGCTTCAAGTTAGCCATGATGTCACCGATTTAGCCAAGGGGTTTTAAAGATTTTATTCCACAATATCTAAGGAGTGTGTCAGACTCATTTGCTATTTTTAATAGTCAATTTTGTCTGCTAGAATGTGAAATCTTTGAAGATATGGGCTGTGTCCTGTGGTTGTCTTTCTTGCAATTACTACATCATCTGGCACACAGATTACAGTTGACAATGGATGCACATTTTGTTAGTTAGGAATGGTGGGCACCCTAATACCATTAAGTGCAAATCTCTAGGCATCTCCTTAATCACTTTAATTTCCTTATCAAAGGAATCCTCTCCTTTAGCACATGCCACGGCTCCAACATTAGTCTTCCTAGGGCTCTTTTTTAATCCAAATGTACATTCTGTATTTCTTTCTGCCCCATTTTCTCTTTCTCTCTGTAGATCTGCACATATTCACCATTAATAGCCATGCCACCATTTCTACATTAGGCTGTCTGGAAATTTATTCTACCAGAGAAATTAGTCCATAGCTTTTCAACTTAGCCTCAGGCAAATTTTTTGGCTGTGGTCAGACTCCAGCCAGTTTCCAAAATATCCCAATTGCTGCTTAAGTCCTTATTTCCCTCTGGAACTACATTGTTCTCAGCACTGCTTTCTTCCGGGCTCCTACTAGAATGGCCTATTAAGCTCCGCTTACAGCAATCAGCTGCTTTTCTAGCCCAAGCTTCCAAAGTCTTCCACATTCTTCCCAAACCCTACATGGTCAGGTTCTTCACAGCCAACAGCCCACTTCTGGTACCAATTACTGTATTAATTACTTTTCTGTTGCCATGATAGAAACACTGACCAAAGCAACTTATAAAAGGAAGAGTTTATTTGAGCTTTATGGGTCCAGGAGAATTACAGTCTGTCATGGCAGGGATGCATGGTGGCCAGAGGTGGCAGGAACAGAAGTGGAAGCTAGGCTCTACATCTTCAAGCAGATGCAGGAAGCAAGAGAGCGACTGGAGAGATCCAACAAGGCTTACGAACTCTCTAAATCTACCCCCAGTGATGTGCTTCCTCTAGGATAGCCACACCTTCTAAGACCTCCCAAAACAGTGCCACCAACTGGGGACAAAATGTTCAAATACTTGGAGCCTATGGGTGACGTTTTCATTCAAACCACCACACATACCTTGTTTTATTTAATTTTCAAAAAAAAAAACCTTTGAGATTATTCTTTTTCTTATTTTATAAATATGATGTCATAGCTTGAAGAACAAGCACCATTTAATTTAACTGAGAAAGTAGTAAGGTCATATTTAAAAAATTGTTACTAATAGTAATATATTATTATAACAGTTTCATTCAATTTTACTTTTTGAGCTAAAATTGTATGATTGTAAGCACAGAAGAGTCAGAGGAGGGAAGATGCTTCTTAGAGAAGGTGGCTTTAAGTTGGTCCTCCTAAGACAAAACAGTCTCTCAAAAGAAATTTGATTTTCAACTGTGAAGGGTCTACAAGAGCTTCTTTGTTCTTTTCACTGAGCAGTTTGCAGGTATGCAGAGGATTCTGCACAGGCTACAGGAGCCATTATTTATCAGAAGCCCCCAGAATGAAGAATCAGGAATTCAATCCCACTAGGAATATATTGTAAAGTCCTGGTTCTTGGTATTGCAGAACTTCAAGGCGAAACAGGTAGGAAAGTTGTGTTTAGTGACTGTTAATTCCAGGAAGGATAAAACAAGACACAAACAAAAACCCCAACTACATGGATTCCCAGCACTGGGGAGGTTCAGAAGTTCAAGGCCGTCCTCAGGACAGCCTAGGATATGTGAGACCCTGCCTCAAAATGGTAGAACAAAGTAAGCAAGCAGACAAACAAATGAAGACCACAAAAGAAACCAAAGAAACAAACTCCGCTGCAAACAGCAGAAGTTCTGAGGTGACTACTGGCATGATACCTTCTTCAGATTTTCTTTTGGGAGATCTTCAAGGACATACACAATTAGCAGCAGCACTGGAATGAATCATAAATGTGCACTACAGGGAGCGTTTGAGTAGTTGCCGGGATTCTAAAACCTGATTTGATTGGACTGGGAAACAGTTTCCTAGGCTATGCTTGCTGACCCTTTTGTACAAGAAGGGGTTGACTCTCTTTCTGTGTCTTTCACTAGCTTAGCAAAAAAGGGGTGCACTAATTAAAGGTCACCCCATTCTGCACAGGAATTTTTTTTTAAGCAATAAAGCTCTTTACTATTGTCCCAGAATTCTACTTTCTCCAACCCAATCTCATAAGTCATCTCTTTCTACACGGATTTTTTAAAAAAGTTGCAGCTTCCAATGCATGACAATAGGCATGTGGAAGATGGGCATTAACGCCTTGCATCCTTAGGTATGCATGTAATTACATAATACAGAATCCAATGGCAAAGGAAAACTGTGAGAGACTATTTCAACAGAGCTGCAAAGCACAAATGCTTAGTTCACACTGTAAATTGAATTAGAGATATTCTCATTATTATGTTTCTAAGTTTCGATTTGAGATAAGCCATCTAGTGCTCTCAATGTCCCATAGTGATGCTTAGAGTTGCAATTTAGCATGCCTGTCCACATACCAGACCTGAGCAGATCTCAGATCAGTCAAGAATCAGCACAAACAGACAAAGAAGAGCAAAATGTTTGGACCTCTGAAGAATTCTATAGCATCAAGCAGAGGTGACACTAACACACTTCTAGAAATTATTTATGACAAGAAATAGCAGACTATCTAGGTAATATGTTTAGCATTCTCAATAAAAGATGCAAAGATATGCCTTTATGAAGAATGAGTAACTAGTAATAAAGAGAAAATGTTCTAGGATTTAGGGAATCATAAAATGGAAGGTAGTTGTTGTAAGATAAGGAAGGGAAACAGAGCTGGGGAAAGTAGCCAGGTAGAGTGTTGGCTAGCATGCACAAGGGCATAATCTCTAGCACCAAGAAGAAGGAGGAGAAGGAAAAAGAGGAGGAAGAGGAAAAGTCTAGTATGTAAAAGTGTTCACTTTCTAGCACTAAGAAGAAGGAGGAGGAAGTGAAGTAGGAAAAGGAGGAGGAAACAGAAAAAAGGGAGGAGGAGGAGGAAAAGGAGGAAGATTTCAAAACCTAAGAGCAAACCCAAATCATCTGTCAGAAGCTGATTGACATGATTAATCATGAAGATGAAGAAAAATTTTCATAGACTAAAAACAGGAAATATGGAGAAAATGAAATAATAACAAAAATTGAGAAATGGAAAGTCAACTTATGAAATTAAAATTTTCCTAAAAGTTCATGATATAAATATCATAGGTACTGATATATGCTAAAAGATATAGAACTTCCATCTGTCTGCAGGTGAAGGGCCACTGTGTCCATCATAATAAGCTTAACAAATTAAACATTTTAGAAAATGGATAGAATATGTAAGACATAATTGTCTCTAAAAAATCATAAA
>NW_008334957.1:1718293-1720292 GCF_000622305.1 Nannospalax galili | reverse complement strand
ATATTATATCAATCTTATACAAACTATTTTAGAGAAACAATGGTGTGAAAGCTTTGTTTTTTATGGTTCTAGCATAGTAGTGTTACAATACCCTGATAAGATACCAATTAACAGACCAGTATCTTAGGTGAACCTAGAAGTCAAAATCTTTATGCTGTATCTCTGCATACACACACATATGTATTTACACATGCATATTTATGTGACACATTGCAATCAACTCTGATCAAACAAGTTTTATGTCAGAAATGTAAAGTTAGTTTAACATCTGAAAATCAGTCAGTGGAACTTATCAACAGTGGAGGAGAAAGAAGACTGTCAGGAGGGGAGGGGTAAGAAGATGAAAGGCAGAGGGGTGAGCGGTTATGCTCAACGTACAACATGTACATGTATGAAAGCTTAAAAAACAAGAAGAAAAACCCCGTGATCCCAACAGCTGTGGGAAAATATCTCAAAATTCTACTCAAATTCAAATAAAAATTCTTGGTAAACTAAGAATAGGTGGAAAATTATTTCACTTTATGAAGTGTTATCTGTGAAAACCTAGAGTTAACATAATAAAGTGAATACCTGACTTTTCCCTTAAAAACTGGGAGTGAGGAAATGCTGTCCACGCCACTTCTACTTTACATTTGGAGAGCTAAAAGTCTGGAAAGGAAGAAACAAAGTTATATTTGATTATTATCACAGAGAAAATCCAGTAATAATCTACAAATAAATGACCACTTCTTCTAAGTGCATTAAGCAATATCTCAGAATATTATGTCAACATATACACATGTATACACAATATAAAGGCTTACAATGTTATTTTTATATAAGAATTTTATATATTATTTACAAGATACTTGGTATGCATAGGTATAGATCAAGAAGGTAGATATCTAAACAGAAACAAGTGGACCTTGAGGTCTATTTTATCATGAATAAATTAGAGATGTATTAAAGATCTGAAAGTTAAAACTATAAAAATTTTAGACACAAAGAATGGGCAAAATTTTCTTTAAAAGAACACAGAAACCAGTAAACATAAAATAAAAAGTGATAAATTAGTTCTCATAAAATTTAAAACTATTTACAAAACTCATCTTCAAAATGAATGAAAGCCAGGGACGGGAAAGGATGTTCATATTTTACAAATAATAAATAACTCTTGCTAATTAATGATGTAAAAATAGCTTAATAAAATTACCATAATGTTTAAGTAGGTGCCTTGAAAATGAAGGTGCCTGAATGTGCGATATTCAGGAGCTCAGCATTCTTAGCATCAGGAAAATGAGACTTAAAATGCTAATGAGATATTGCTATTGCACACATAAACAAAGGAATGGCTAAAATGCAAAATATGGACAACACCAATTATTGGCAAGGGTGCAGAGGAAATAAAACTCTGTGTACACTTAGGCTTTATGTATTGTACTCTGTGAAAGCTTTCCCTCAAGATCAGCTTTTAGCATTAAAGATATTGATCATAAAAAATAAGAACAAAAAAACTCTCCTAGGCTGCACTACTATCCTCAGGCCTCTTGGGGTAAGTCTATAGTGCAGCTCTCTGCACCGGGACTCCCTAAGCCTCATTCACCCTTCCATATCCTCCCCCCCCCATCCCCCGGCCGTTCTATACTCCTAGTTTGGGCCCTGCGCCATTCCTAGTCTTGGGGTCCCAGACACCTGGGGAACCAATACTGCTTCCTGACCCTTCTCACCCAGAGCAACTCAGTCCCTTTCTTGGGCTCCAGGAGCTCCGCTTCTGGTCCTGGCCCCGCCCTCACCTCTCTCTGCTTCCCTGGGCCTGCACCACCGGCTAACTCTCCTAGCCTGCACTACTATCCTCAGGCCTCTTGGGGTAAGTCTATAGCGCAGCTCTCCGCACCGGACTCCCTAAGCGACTTTCAGCCTTCCATCCCCCCCCCTCGCCGTTCTATACTCCTAGTTTGAGCCCTGCACCACTCCTAGTCTTGGGGCCCCAGACACCTGGGGAACCAATACTGCTTCCTGA
>NW_008334957.1:1672554-1712321 GCF_000622305.1 Nannospalax galili | reverse complement strand
AAATGTTATTGAATAGGTTAATGCTGTTGTAATGAAATGCTTCTTCTAAGTATGTTGTTATTAAATAAATAATTTTTAAAAATTAAAAAAAAGAACAAAAGAGCGAAGTAAGCAGTGAAATTAAAATATATGTGAACATCCTTGCCATATATTAGGTGATTAAAAGTAATTGCTTTCTTTTTTCCTCTCTCTCTCTCTCTCTCTCTCTCTCTCTCTCGGTTTTTTGACGCAGGGTCTCCCTGTAGCCCCACTTGACCCACAACTCATTGTGTAAACCATGCTAGCCTCACTCTCACAGAGATCTGCCTGCCTCTGTGCCCTGAGTGCTGGGATTAAAGCTGTGCTTTACCACGCTCTACCCAAAAGTGATTGTTTCTTGATATTTTTTTTTTTTTTGAGTGAGGTCATATTTCTGTAGAAATGAAGATAGAGAGAAAGCACAAACAGCAGACAGCACATCATTAGAAATGACGACCGACATGCCATCACGCACTCACGGGAATGCTGAGATATAGTTTGAGATTCATAAGTATTTTGAGCAATATTTAAGCCTCCCAGAGACATAAATAACAGGAGGAAAAGGCAGCAGGTCCAGAGGACGGTTGTGTTGGCAGAGAACATGCAGATGGGGTCGGCCATCTCCCAGGGATTGACCTGCATGAACTCAGAGATACTCTTCAGGCTAAGCTTTCGGTGGAGAGACCCTTGAGCACTGCCTGAGAGAACTCAGGGAGCTTCTGTGGGTCTTTCTTTCTACCTTGAGAGAAGAGCCTTTGGAGAAATAAAAATTTCCTCAGAGATCCAGTATTGTAAAAGGAAAAAAATGTCCCGTCTTTTGTCTGCTTGAACCTCACGCTCTTGGCTCTTCTTCATCTGGTTGAATGATATACAAAATTCTGATGAAATTTGGAATTTCTTTTTCTTATTTATTATTTTTAAATTTTATGTGTATGAGTGTATTGCCTGCATGTGTATAAGTGCACCCATGCCATGCAATGCCGGCAGAACCAGAGTTATGGATGGTTGTTATGTTAGCTGCTATGTGGGTCATGGAAATTGAACTCATGTCCTCTGCTAGAGTAAGTCAGTGGTCTTAACCACTGAGCCATCTCTCCAGCCCCGGAATTTGGAATTTCTATGCAAGAAATTGGTGTCTTTGAAGATTAACACACCACAGGAAAAATGCACAATTATACAGACAAAACCTTTGCATTATATGACTGTGAGGACCAATGAATACAGGGCTATGAGTTCTTAAAGATTCTCTTCATTTCAGAAGAGTCAAGAAGAAAATCGCCTGGTCAGGAAAAACTGGTGTGTCAGGGTTGAGTTATTGCTGTTCATTTAACCTGACACATGAGCAATCAATCATCCCTTGTCAGTCTCTGCTACTGTTAGGGTTGCCAAGTTTTTTTTTGTAAAATATTTTTATGTTTATCATTTTTATGTGCATGAATGTAGTGCTTGCATGTGTGTAAGTGTACCCGTGTCATGAAGTGCTTATGAAGGTCAAAAGAGGGTGTCAGATCCCCTGGAACTAGAGTTACAGATGATTGATAGCCACCATGTGGGTGCTAGGAATTGAACCACCGAGTCCCAGGCTGCTTAGAAGTCACTATGTGGACCAGGCTGGCCAGATCTCACAGAGATCTGCTTGCTCTGCCTCCTGACGGCTGGGATTAAAGACAACCAGTGTATTGCTTCCTATTTTTAAAACAAATTAGCTTCTATAGTTTCTGAGACTAAGTTGTTGCCTGGTACTTTGGTTCTGAATGTCTAGATACTGTTTCGACCACATTTCCGTAGGATGTGCCTCATCTCATAGATCCTATGCTCACTCTTTAGGGCCTGAAGCCTAGACTTAATTTGTTCCCTTTAATTATTCAGGACCTAGAATTTTTCATTAAAAATGTTTTTATTGGAGTATGTTCATTACACATAATGATTGGTTTCATAGAGACGATTTCTTTCAAGTATGTCATGTCCATTGACCACATCGGCCTCTACCATACCCTTTTCTCCTGCTTTCTTCCAGTTCCCTTACTTTCCCCAGACCTGCTTCACAAATATACATGACACAAAATGATTTTATGCATCTAAATAAAATCTAGTATGCACAAACGAGAGAAAACGTGATATTCATTTTTCTTAATCAGATTTAACTTTGTTTAGTATGTATCCAGTTCATTCCTATTTTAACAAATGATATGATTTCATTATTTTTCTTCTTTCTCTTTTCTCTTTTTCTTTTCAAGACAGGGTTTTCCTATAGCCTGGCCTGAAACTCACTATGTGAATCAGGTTGACCTTAAACTCACAGGGATTCACTTCCCTCTGTTTCCTGAGTGCTGGGACTAAAGGTGTGCATTGCCATGCCTGGAGATTTCATCTTTATTGCTGAATAAAACTCCTTTGTATATATACCACATTTTCTTTATCTGTTTATCTGTCAGTGGACACATAGGCAGATTCCACTGATGTGCAAGTATGTCTGTGGTACACTGACTAGAACCTTTCAGATATACTTTCAAGATTTCAATAGCTGGATCATATAGTAGTTTTAGTTTAGGTTTCTGAAGAATCTCCATATTTATTAGATAGTGACCAGATTAATTTACATTCCCACCAGCAGTGTGAAAGTGTCCCTTTCCCTAACATCTGCACCAACATTTGTTGTAATTTGTTTTTTGATGACTGGAGTGAAATAGAATTCCAAACTCACTCTGTGGTTCAAACTCATCTCAACTCACCATTTATCTCAGGCTGGCCTTGAACTCAGATATCTTCCAGCTTCAGCCTCCAAGTGCTGGGATTGCAGATATGAACCACCATGCCTGGCTAGCAATTAGAATTCTATCTTTGGAACTTTTTTGAGTTCAATTTTATTCTTTTTTATTACTGTTTGTTATTTGCTTCTGGATTTCAAATTCACATTCTACACTCACATGCAGAAACCCCTCTCCCTTATGTTCAACCCTGTGGGGATGGCTGATGTCCTGGACTGACACCTACTGATGTTTAATCTGGGTAGAGGGGTACTCCATAGAAGTTTGCAGGGCAGTTGAGATCCTATTCATACCCCTTTAAATCATTTGCTCACAGACATTTAATTTCTAGAACTTTGAGAAAATAATTTCTGTTGCTTAATCAAAGACGAAACCACATAAAACCCTTCCAACATATAAATCTTATCATAACTTCTGATATTTATATTTTGTTCATTCATTTATTTAATTAATTTATTATGTGTATGAGTGTATGTAAGTGCACAACATGCATACAGTGCCCAAAGATGTTAGAAGAGGGTGTTGGATTCTCAGGAACTGGAGTTACAGATGGTTGTTAGCTGCTGTGTGGGTGCTGGGCACCAAACCTGGGTCTTCCATAAGGGCAGCCAGTACGCTTAAGTTCTGAGTTATTTCTCCAGCCCCAGATAGTTACATTTTATGTAGTGTCCTTCCATATTGTCCTTGATCAATTGGCTGAACATGATATTTTTTAAAACACTTTTTTTCCCCAAATGTATGCTAGTTGGATATGTTATCTCAAAATCTGATTAGAAATTAAAATTTGCAGTTTATGGTTCTTGCAGCATCAGACTTTTAAATTAAAGCTTTATTTATACAGATATATTTTCAAGGGGTATTAACCAAAAGTATAATTTAAAAATATCTGATTTTCAATTGATCCATTAACTAACTTTTTGCTATTAAATAGGTCACTTATCCTCTCTAGGCTCTAGTCAGATCATGTATCAAAGACAGGTTACATACACCATAAATTTTTATAGCTATTGAAAAATTTAAATCAGCATTCTCAGCATACTCTTTCCACAAATGACGTATACAGAGAACACAGTTTATGTGAAGCATTCAATGAAAATAGCATTCTAGACTTACAAAAACTCCTCTAGGCACTAGAAAAAGAATGCCTGTTCACAGATAATTTTATACAGCTAAACAGAACCTTGAGAGCAAAACTAGAGGATAGTATAAGATGAACAGAATTATTGGCAAATTTCTCCTGTGAATATAAATGCAAAAATTCTAAAGAAAATACCAGGACAAGTCTACAGAGTATAAAAGGATAGTAAATCACAAATATGTGACTACATGGTCAGACAGGCGTTTTGTCTTTAGAAGTCATATAGAGGATGAGTGTGGTACACACACCCGTAAGGTTGGGACACTCACTATAGCCATTCTGGCACTGAATGCGGTGGTATTTCAAACACAGCAAGATGAATGCTTTTTCAGCCCTGGTTCACAATGTTCATTAGGGAAGACAAAACAGGCTGATTAAAATAGAGGAGGCCCAGGGCACTGACACAGCTGCTTGAGATGATCACACAGCTTGAGTAGATGGGTGGCAGCTTGGCTAACTATGTAGCTAGTTGGTAGCAGGGACAGAAGCACAAATCCATCCCCAGTATGTCACATGCACTGCAGCTTGGGATCTGGAGTGTGTGTGTGTGTGTGTGTGTGTGTGTGTGTGTGTATGACCTGAGTGTGGTTTGGAATACTCGTGTTGTGCAATGTCTGTGGAGTCAGTAGAGGATGTTGAATCCCCTAGAACTGGAGTTGCAGACAGTTGTGAGCTGCTGTGTAGGTGCTGGGAATCAAACCCAGGTCCTCTGCAAAAGCAGCCAGTGCTCTTAACCACGGAGCCATCTCTCCATCCCCTAGAATGCAGCTATTTTCCATTCTAGTTCTTTGTAGAGAAGACCGTGAACACCAGATATCTCTATTAGATGGTCATTTTACACTCTCATTTGGTTACTTTTTGATATATTTCTAGAAATTATTCATTTAAAAATCACCTTTGTGCCAGGTGTGGTGGTGCACGCCTGTAGTCCCAGCACTTGGGAGGCAGAGGCAGGTGGAGCTCTATGAGTTCAAGGCCAGTCTGGTCTACATAGTGAGTTCCAGGACAGCTAGGGCTACAGGGAGATCCTGCTTCAAAAAAGACAAAAAAAAACAAAAACAAAAAACAAAAATAAAAACAAAATCACCTTTGCTATTCTCCCCTTTGTGTTTAGTGGCCTTGTTTAGTAAATTATATTATTACAGTTTTACAGTTAGTTTGGGTAGCTGGTGGAACAAGCCTGCTCATCTAGTCTGAGGCTTTGATCCTTTGTGTCATTTTTAAAATCAGCTTGTTGAGTTCCAGTTTCCTCCAAGATAAAACCTTCCAGCTTAGAAAGAAGCTCCATAAACAACAGAACGTCCTAAAAGGAAGTAAAGAACTCAAAAGCGTCAGAAAATCCTAAAATTGGCCAGATTTACTAGGCCCCCACCCTCCTCAAGTGTATGTAAGAGGGAAGGACTTCTAAGAGACACTCTCAGACAAAACCAGTCTGCCTAGAAGACCCTTAGACAAGCTGAACTGTCCAAATGACTCTCAGATCAACCAAGCTGCCTGGAAGAGGCGCAGACCACCTGAGCCACCTGAAAGACAGCTCCCCATCCGAATTGCTGAACTGCCTGCAGGTTGCACAATACACCCAGAGTTCTGTTTTTGTGAGCTGTCATCCATGCTGTGGTGGCTTTAGGGCTGCGACTGTCTTTGAACCATCTCTGTTTCTGTAGATAACCCCTCGTCCATATTCCTAGAAGTAACCTCGATAAAGCTCATTGGCTCACCAAGTAGGATTTTGGTGGTATTCTTACTTTGGTCTGTCATTGGTTTCTTCTGAGTGAGTAGACATTTGTTTACATCTCCCTAGGAGAAGTGTCACACAACACTGTTAACTTCCTCAACAGTCGTCTTCAGATTAATTTGGATAGAACGGGATCTTTAAACACTTCGCTTCTCTCCACAAACACAAAGCGTGTCCCTTCATTCAGTCTTCTTCAACACCTTCAATTTTTCATACTTTTAAGTGTTGAGTTTGTGGGTGATCATTTTGTAGTTATGCCTCATAATTTAAATACATGCATCATGTATCAAACATAACATAAAATGTGTCTTAAGTAGAACACAGCCATTTTAAACAGTGTTGATACAGAATGATCCTTGGCATATTAATAACTGGGAAAAGCATTTTCCATGGTAGCATATGCTTTATATGAATGTCATTTATTTAAATACATGTAAAATCATGTGTGGAAGAGAGAGAGAGAGAGATTTCAAAATCTTTAAAAGGCATTTCAGATGGAGAAACTTCTGGAGTGCTGTAATAAGGCCTTTTCAAAACCCACTGCTCTAGAGAAGCCAAGACAACATCAGCAAATGGCGAAGATCAAATTTTCTGAGACTAAAAGATGGAAACATTTTAATGACTATTTATTCAAGAATGCCAGCTGGATTGCAGTAATAATAGTAAGCTTTATTGTGCTTCAAGTTGCTCTAATGCCATCTCCCTTCCCTTGATCTTCAGTAGTCTTGAAAACCAACATGCTTGTTATTATCATAGCTGTGATAGCTAGCAACTAGAAGCTACCAGCATCACGGAATGGGTAGAGTGCTCCCTAAACATCCCATCTGGAAAAGTCTGACGCTGTACTATCTAGTCGTCCAGCTCCATTACCAGGGTTTGTTTTCCTTTGATCTAGTTCAGAGTGTGAGCATTTAAAAAAAAAAAACTGGTAGCAACTGCTTGATATTGCCTATGGTGACATCTAGCTGGGTTAAAGGGAGCAAGTCAAAAACGGAAAAGGAAAATCTTGGGAATGAGATGGTGACAGAAGGCCATGACGAGCTCTTATTTCTGTGTTATGGTTTTGATGTGAAGTGTCCTGCACAAGGCAAGGCTCAGGTGTTGAGGACTTGAGCAGCTGGTGGGCTTTGGGAAGTGACTGGTTCCTGAGGACCCTGACCCACTAACAGACGTATTCACAGTGTGTTGGCTTTATTGGGAGGTGGAGGAAACTTTAGGGAGTGGGGCCTCACTGGGAGTGTGCCTTTGAGGGGCATATCTATTCCCAAACTTTTCTCTCTGTTCTTTATTTGCTATGAGTTGAACCCCGTTGCTCCACCACACATTGCTCCACCACACGTTGCTCCACCACACGTTGCTCCATCACACACTTCTCATGGTGATGTTCTTCTGTATCAACAGTCATGGGACCAAAGTAAAGTAAGGGAACCACGTGACCATGACCTGAAACCTCTAAAGCCATGAGGCAAAATAAGTCATTACTCCATTAAATGTTCTCTCAGGTATTTTCACAGTAAGAAAAATAAATGTTTTGCAACTCTAGAAGCCCATACAGCTGTGCATGGATGTATGCATACCAAAGAAAGAGCTAGAAAGTATTTCTAATGTCTTACCTTTGGCTGACCTTGAGGCCCTGTGAAAGCAGGAAGTGAAGTCCTAGGCAAATTTTAAGCTCCCTGCCTAAATATTGAACACATGCCCCAATGCTTAAAAAGTCTCTCAGGGAAGACTGGGGAAATTGTTGGTTCAAAACACTTAGGGAAACGGTCCAGTAATCAAGTGAGCATAAGCAAATTAAGCAGAGGTTCAGTGGCCTCACTAAACCCAAAATATTGACTCTATAGTATTAGTTCAGAAAAGCAAATAGTAACAAGTCATTTACATGTGGATGAGAGATTAAACTTTCAGAGATGCTTTGTAATATTACTTAAAATGTCTAGTTTTCAATGAAAATTATGAGCCACATAGAGGAGAAAGTACGATCCATATATAAGCAAAAAGCAATCAATAGGAACTGCCCCTGGATGAAAAGTCAGACATTGGCTGGACTATGTAGATTTTAAAATGAGCTGTTTTAAAGGAGCTAAAAATACCCCAAAAGCATTATTCCTGAAAAAAAAAAGCTAAAAATGCTAAAGGAAAGTATACTTTACAACATACAGAAAAATCAACAAATAAATGGAAATTATTTTTAAAAATACTGAAGAGGGATTCTAGAGTTGAAAAGAATTATAATAGGAACATAAAACTAACTGGAAAGGGGGCTGAAGAGCTGGCTCAGTGGTTAAGAACACTGGATGTTCTTGCAGAAGACCTCGGTTCGAATCCCAGTACCCACATGGCAGCTAACGACTGTCCGTAACTCCAGTTCAAGAGTGCACTTAGTGCTCACAGAACATAACTGGAGAATTTGATAAAAGATTGATGCAAATTATACAATTGTTTTTAAAAAATATTTTAATATTTTATTTGTTATTTTTATTTTATGTGTATGCATGTATTGCCTGCATGTAGGTGAGTGCACCCGTTCATTCAATGCCTACAGAGGACAGAAGAGGCTGTTGGATCCCCTGGAACTGGAGTGACGGACAGTTGTTAGCTGCCATGTTGGTGCTGGGATTCAAACCGGGGTCTTCTGCAAGACCAGTCAGTGTTCTTAACCTCTGAGCCCTCTCTCCAGCACAAATTATGTTATTTTTAATACCATGGGTAATCACTAAGATAACCAAAAAGTACATCAGAAAATAAACCAGGGAATTTAAAAGATACACAAGAGAATTTGTAATAAATGCAACGGAAATGGTCATGGAAGGAAAGATGAAGGAAAAAGGAAACTAGATTTAGAGAAAACAAAAAGAAAAATAACATACATGAATCTTGACTTTTCAACTATTTTTATTAAGCATAACTGGACTAAATACTACAAATAAAAGTAAGGTATTCACATAATAATAATATACAAAGAGACTATGTACGTTTTATTAGAGACGAGTGGTTCAATGTGAAAGGATGGATGAAGACGCCATGCAAATGATGCCCTAAAGAAAGCGGAAGTGTCATCATAGTATTAGACAAACTAGGCTGCAACAAAAAAAGAGGCTAGAGAGAAAGAAGGACATCAGGTAAGGATTAGGAAGTCAACCCATATATAGAGTTTCTAGATGCCTGGTATCATGGCACACAACTTTATTCCAGCACTAGACAAATAGAGGGAGGATGATTTCTGAGGTCAAGGTCAGCCTGGTCTACAGAGAGAGTTCCAGGCCATCCAGGGCTACATAGTGATATCTTGCTTATCCCCACAATATTTAGATGTGAGAAAAGCAGTGTTTTGGGTATTATAAAGATAAATGAAGTCCTGGTACACCCTACACATCAAAGGACCTTAAAAACCTTATGCTGGAGGCTGGAGAGATGGCTCAGAGGTGAAGAGCACTGGCTACCCTTGCAGAGGACCTGGGTTTGGTTCCCAGTACCCACATGGCAGACAGCTAAAAACCATCCTTAACTCTAGTTCCAGGGGATCTGACACCATCTTCTAACTTCCATGGGCATTGTACAATGTGGATGTACTTACATACGTGCAGGCAATATACTCATACACATAAAATAAAATAAAAATATAAATAAAATATCAAAAAGAAATCCTTGCGCTAAATCTGGGGGGAAGTAGTCTCTAGGCCCCCTCCCTTACTGAGGAATTATTGGCAATTGATAGCTGATGGGGGAGGGAGAATCATTCTTTTTTAAATCTGTGTCCATTGGTAAATTTCTCTTGCTTCAGTGGATGGCCTCATACCATGCAAATATGGTCAGCACTTTTTGATTTGGTATGCTATCAAATAAAAAAATAAAAAATAAGACAAAACACCAAGAGGGTGTTGTGTTGGGCATTTTTTGGAGGGGGAATGGCGGGGGGAATGAGGGATGGATATGATCATGTTTAAATGTATACCTGTATGAAATTCTCAAGGATAAAGAAAAAAACACCTTCTTTCTTGTCATCTATTGGTTGAATGATCTTAAAACTGTGTAAGTACTGGGGCTGGAAAGATGGCTCAGTGGGTAAGAATGCTTGCTGTGCAAGCTTGATGCTGAGTTCATATCCCAGCACTCATGTAAAAAGCCATGTGCTGCTGCACATTCTTCTAATCCCTGTGGAGACAGGAGGATGGCCGGGGCTTGGTGGCCACCAGCCTAGTTCCAGGTTCAGTGAGGGACCCTTTATCAAGGGAATAAAACGGAATTTGAAGAGAACAGGATACCTGACATCCTCCTTCAGCCCCTGCGAGTTCACAGGCAATCACACTCATGCGCCATGCCCCACAAATGTGCAATACCACATCTCTTATTATGCTTAAGTTACCCTCTGCTATACCAGGCAGTTTCCTGTGACTGTTTATGCTTGTCTGACACTCTTGGCAAATAGATGACTGAACATCTGAAAACTGGTCTCTTGGGGGAGAAAGGGCCTTTATTAAAGTATCAGAGATATAGGTGATACAATACAGAAATGTACATTTAAAAAATGTCAATTTATATCATATATAATTTCGACTTTTGTGTACATTTTTACGTTTAACATCATGTTATAGGATAGCTTTAGACTGCAAAAACTCTACTATAGTGAAAAAAATTAGCATCATTTTGCATAGGAGTCCATTTCATTTTGTTTTCTTGTAACAGAGCAGCTGAAAAATCTCATTTAGCACGAGTCCTGCAGGTAATCCAGTCTTAGTAGCTGTAGCCTCATATTGTCCATTAGCTCTCTAGACTTGTTCATTCTCTGTGTCTGCTAGTCTATGTCCTCTCATCAGTATTGGTCTTGACATTCACCCCCAGTCCAGCCTTGGGAAACCACTCCTTTGTTCTTTGTGAATTTAATTAGTTACTTCCATGTATAAGTGAGATAAAATAATTTTTTGTGTCAGGCTTATTTTGCTTAGACAATGTCCTCCAGGCTTATCCATGTTTTGGCAAGTGGCAGTGTCGCACTATTTTTAGGCCTGGTTGGTATTCCATTGTATATATGCACTGTAGTCTATCCATTCATCAGTTGATGGATGCCTAGGTTGTTTCTGTGTCTTGGCTGTTGTGAAATGTGTTGCCATGAGCATTGGGATATAGACATGTGTATGCATGTGTGCTGGCATGCTTCTTTTCACTTGGTTCAATGAGTATTTCAGGACCCTGGGCAGAGTCCTCATTTACTACCGCACATTGACTTGCAGGATCAAGTCCTACCCTAGAACCTGTTGCTGAATTCTTTGTGGAGTCAGTCTTCAGTAGCATAGAGTACAGGAAGAACTAATTGCTGATAAGAGACCATCCCCAGTGTTAACTGTTATTTGGAGGACCCAGTGAGTGAAGCTTTCAATGTGTGCTTGGAAGTCATACACCAAGGTCAAGCTGTTCACTCAAAGGAGGGACAATGTCAGGAAAGGAGGCCCAGCCTTGATAGGTTTGTGACCCCTCAGTTCCAGGTGGAAACCTGGAATTAAATGGGTAATGGAGGACAGGGAAGCTATTCCAGGGCACAACCCAGCACAGATGTTAGGGACAGCAGCTTTTGAGGGAGGAGTTTGGACATGTTGGTGGCCCTTTCCACTTGTGGCACATTGGCTGTAGACTGGCCAGGGGAAGAAGGCATGATGAGACAAGTTGAAAGTTCACTAGATGTTGTCAAGGTCATGTTGACTCAGGTCATTGAGTTTCCTTTGTTCTTGTTTTTACACACTTGAAAAGCTACAGATTTGGTGTTTTCTTCTTTTGTGTCTTTTTGAGTCAGGATCTCTCTGCAGTTCCAGCTGGCCTGGAACTCGCTATGTAGATCAGTCTGGCTTTGATTTTATAGAGATCCACCCACTTCTGCCTCCTGCCTGCTGGGATGGAGTGCATGCACCACCATTTTTCTGTATTGGATTGGACTGTGGGCATGTCTATGAGGCATTTTCTTGATTGAGTGATGTGGGAGAGTCCAGCCCGTTGTGGGTGGTGCCACCTCTGGGAAGGTGGTCCTGGGTTGTATAAGAAAGCAGACTCGACACAGGTCAGGGGAGCAAGCCAGTAAGCAGCATTCCTCCATGATCTGTGCTCCAGCTCCTGCCTCCAGGTTCCTGCTTGAACTTCTGCCCTGATTTCCCTGATGAAGGATTGTACTGTAAGCTGAAATACATCCTCTCCTCCCCAAGCTAGTTTTGGTTTTGGTCACAGTGTTTATTACAGCAGCAGAAAGCAAACTAGGACAGTGTCCTAACAGAGAACTCATTGTTTTCCTTCTGTATGGCCTGATCTGCCGTTATCCTAAATGAAGACAAAGAGAGGGAAGAGGAGGAGACTAAATAAAGAAAGAACCACAGGCTGGGTGAGGAGAGATGAAGGCAGGACCTAAGGTCTTAAACCAGTCCTGTGAGGCTAATCACCAGCTAATGATTTTGGAACCCATTTACCCTGCCAGTCTGTCATAGAAAAGCATTTCTGTTCCTCCTCCCCAGTTACCGATCACCCAAAGCTACCTTAGCTTTCTAACTTTGAAAAACTCAACTCTGTTTTCCTAAATTTTAAAACTGCAGTTGTTTCTTGGTTGTCTCTATAAAGATGTCTCTGAATACCTCAAATTTATTTCTCTATCAGAAAGAAAGTGCTATGTTTTCAAGCATCCTTCCTTCCTTAATAGGAGGGGACCAAGCATGACAATTGTCCTGTGTTCCAAGGTGTCCACTGACATTCTGTCCCATCTACTGACCTCTAAGAGAAAGAACCTGTGCACATGGAGGTCAACAGCCTCACCATTGCCTTACCCCCACGGGTACTTCCCAGGAGGGAAGAATTCACAGCCTGCCACACGAAACAGGCTAAAACTGGAAAAGTAATAAATGATATTTTCTTGCTTCTAGGAGCATATTACAAAAATAGAAACTGAATGTTTTTAAAAAAGTCTCTCCTGCAAGGTGGGGAATAGAATCGAAAATTCCCTTAAGTATTTTGAGTTCAGGAAGATAATTCTTGCAACGTTCACAACATTCTGTGTGTGGGCTCTTAAAATTCTTAATACATACCACCTTTCATTCAGGACAGTTGAGTCAACACACACGCCTGTCATTCTATATTTCCTCTACTTGTCATCGTCTGATTAAGAGGGATTTTCAGCTAGGCCCACATGGACTCCTTTCCTGCCAACCTATAATTGTCTTTTCCTGTGGGCTAGATGCTGCTTAATTGGATAAGGTGTCATTGAAAATATTTTTCATGAGCTCCTGCAAATAATTTAAAAATCAGGGCAAAACCCTAACCTATGACCCCTGTGTGTGCTGTAAGAAAACGCAGCCGCCAAAGGCAGCCCACAGCTTTCCAGATATACCATTTGCATGGCTGCGTGAAGCAGCGAATTTCCTTGATGGAGCTGAACAAGACAGGTACAAGGAAGCTCTGTCAGGGACTCCGAGGTAATAGGTTGGCTGAGAAGCATAGACATGATCCTTGTACCAGGGGACTGTGTGCAGTTGGAGTTACATCAGATGAGATATCACACTTTCAGAAGCAGGGAAAAGACATTTAACATGGGCCAGGTCTCTGTAGCATATGCTGCCTATTCTCAATCGGTTGGTCTGTGTTGAGCCCTGAACTTATAAAACACCACACTGGGGCTGCCAGGCTGCCAGGCAGTGGGAATTGGAAAGAAAAGAGGTGAGACTGTCCGTGATATTGCAACCAGTGGAAGTGGGGTTGGCCTTGTCTTTCTATTGTGTTAAGGTAGTGTGCTCCGGACCTGGGTTGCTTGATGTTTACTATGTGAAGAGAAGGTCTGTTTTGTGGCAGTGCTGAGCAAAATGTAATATAATGCAATGTGATGGCTAATCCTGTTAACTTGACAGGATTTAGATCCACCATGAAAACATACCTCTAGGTGTGTCTATGACAATTTTTAAGAAAGGTTTAGCTGAACAGGGAGGACCCACCTTCAGTGTGGGTGGCATCATCACTTAGACTGGGGTTCTAGACAAAAACACAAAGGAGAGCATGACCGGAATGGCATTAACCTCTCTGCCTCTTGACTGCAAATGCTATGTAACCAGCTACCGCACATTCCTGCCATCATGCTTCACACTTCCCTACCACGAAGGACTGTATCTCCTCAGACTGTAAGCCTAAATAAACCCATCCTCTCTTAAGTTGCTTCTTATGAAACATTTATTTATAGCACTGAGAAAAGTAAGCAATGTATGTGTTTTAGACCAGTTTCTCTAGATCAACGGAACTGACAGAACGATTTTGGCTCACAGTTTCAGAGATGCCAGTCCCTCATGGCAGGGAGGCATGGCACAATAGAGCAGTTATATCATGGTGATTGCAAAGCAGAGGGAGAGGACTGAAAAGGGGTCAGAGCAAGATGTGGCCTTCAGAGACATGCCTCTAGTGACTTACCTCCCTCAACTAGAATCTACTGTCTACCTTTCACCACCTTCTCAAAGCATCACCATGCTTCAAGTGATATTCTATTCATTAGAACCCTCATGATCTAATCATCTCCGGAAACTCTCACAGACATACCCAGAATGTTCTTTTTCCAATTTCCTAGGTGTTTCTTCATTCAAATCAGGTTGACAGTCAAGTCAATACCAGCCATTATATTGGTCACCCATGACAAGTGGTGAATGAGGATAGCTATCTCCAGTTTATGAGTCAGACACTAACATCCAAGTCCATGCTTCCAAAAATCTTAGGTGTATATTTTAAACTATTGACAAAATATTGCCAGTTATATAACCCCATATCATTCATTAGTAGCAAGTATATTTCTAGAACTTAACATAGGAAACTCTAAGATTAATGTCAAGTCTCTGCATTTATATTAATTCTGTGACTCAGAATATCATTTCTCTTGAATTTGATTCCCTTAAATCTGCTATAGCTACTCAATAGGCACCAGGTGCAAAGTGGGAGGGGGAGTGAGGAGCTGGGATGACCTTAGGCTACAGAACACTAAGCCCTGATGTGTCTGCAGGACACTCCAAGTCTTGGTGGAGGCTGGGTCCCTTTCCTGCTTCTCTGTTAGAATCTGATGAATCCTTTAACTACATTTTTCATTAGATATCAGATAACAGGACATATGGTGCTAATGTTTTCCAGCTTTCTGTGAACAGAAGCAGCTGGTAAACAGAACAAATTTCTTGAAAAAAGAATCAAGTGAGCCTCACGGAATTAAATTTGTTATCAATCAGTCCTGAATTCCTTAGCCTTCACCCATATCATGATCTTGTATAGGAGTGGTGCAGTATGGGGAGAGGATAGGCAATAGACTGTGTTTTAAGGGTTTGGTGGGGAACTGTGTAATCTGTTGCAGTGACAGATAGGATCTTCCCTGGCTCCATTGATCTACATCATGACAAGATACCCGAGGACACATTGTTTCTAGGGGTGAGTGACTGGACAAGAGACTTCAAGGAGGTGGAGGGAGCCCAGATGGTATTGGCCTTATGGATTCTTGGTGAGGGCCATTTGAATGGTCAGACTTCCTTTGTTCTCAGAAGCAGCCCACATCCTCTTTTGTAAATTGAAACCAAGATGACTAAGCTTGGAACAAGTCCAAGGAACCAAACAGAATGATTCACAATCTCATTGAATTTTTTTTTCTCAACCAGTGTCAAATTAATTAGGCTCCATTTCTATATGCTCTTTTGCTTACTACGTCAATCAATTTCCTACCATTTCTGGGACCACCTGCATTTCATTGGGAGCCTCTAACATGACACACTTCTTATTTGTTAAATGCTGAGCATGCACTAGTATATCCATAGGCACTTTACATATGTCATTCACCTTGAATCTTAGAACTTGCAGTATTTCTGGAAACAGGGAAACTGAGGCATGGAGATGTTAAGCAACATCTTTGAAGATCTCCTCAGTTAGCAAGCAGGAAGACCAGGACTTTTAATTTTCTGCTCTGATTTCAGTGCTGTTCTCTGCTCACTGCATTTCTTGACACATGAGAAGTCAGGGTTGCCTTGCTTTTCCCATTATCTCAATGTGATGTCAGACGAACACTGATAAAGGTTATAGAGTCTACAAAGCTCTGGAAAATGATTCTAAATGTGCTTTTTAAAATGAGGGCCTAGGAGTCAGATCCTTGGCAGGAAAACAGACAAGAAAACCAGCTCTAGGACTAGATGTACTTTTCACGTAAACTTTTCAGAGGTACTGAATTTCTGCTGCTTCTTCCGGTCTACAGTCAAGACTCGGTGGACTTTCTGCTGTGGAGGGAAATGTTTGATGGGATTTTCAAATCTCACACAGGGGTAGGGGTAGGATTCTACAGTGTGAACCAGTCAGTTTCCCTTCCTTGTCTGGATTATCCAATCCCCCGTGGTAGCCCAAAGGAGCCAGTTCCAAGGGAAAAAAGGAACTCACTCCATCACATAAAACATCGATGTTTCAGCTTTGTCAGGCAAACTTGGATTCCAGTCTGGATCCTCCCCAGTGGGGGCGTCTGTCTCTTTGTGTGATTTGCTGTGTGTGCACTTCTGCTCTCAGTAAAACTTGGCTGAGTGCTGAGACGTTGCTTTTCTTGCCTTTTGATTCTTTAAGTCCGTGGAAAACAAGAATCAGTTCCTGCAACCCTAGACGACCTCACCATGGGGGCATCAGCACAGCTTAAAATAATGAAGATAGTTTTGTCTTATGGGATTAAATAAGCCTCAGATGTTTCAAAACGTGAATATCTGCTTGACACTTGCATCTCTACATGAGGAATTCAGGGTAGCAGTGGCCTAAGGCTCCAGGAAGCTCAGCCTCATAGCAAGGACCAAGCCTTGATAAATGCTTAAAGCTCTAAGAGAAAACTTACTGTCGAAGCCTAAACCCCTATAAGCCCTGGGGGCCACTTTATTATCCTCTCTAGCTATAGTTTAAGCAGAAGGCGAACAATCCAAAGGAGGAAGGTGCAACAATCCTTCTGAAAGAACACGTGATCACCACACATCTCCTGACACAATGAGCTCCATTATGCAGCCCAAATAAATAACACTGTAAATTGACCTCTTAGTAAATTGTCCTAGACACTCTGTGGGCTTGTGTCCCCTCATCTTCGGGTGTAGATCAGCAGTCTTAGCTGCTAGTCTCTGGGAAGGGAGGTTATCATGCCTTGTGTGTCAAGGAAGTTCTCCTCTGTCCAGTTCTGTGTATAAAGCATATTTTAACCTGCTGTCTAACTTCCTTGCTACTGGACTTTGAAAACAAGTCCTCCGGCTCTCCATGTCAGTCCTAGAGCTGTCCATGCCAACAGGTGCTGAGGCTTTGCTCCCATGGAGGCTTCTACATGCTTCCAAATGTACTGCCACACTTACCCTCACATTGATTCTGCAGGGCAAGGGCACCCGTGTGCTGAGATGGTGAGACTGAGGTTCACTGTAAAGTGCAGCACTGGAATGCTAACTCAGACCTGTCTGACCCCCAAAGCCTATGCTTCTTAACTCGTGTCACACTGGCCTTTGCAGACATGGAAAGAGAGACCGGCAAAGTATGTAGCCTTAACACAGAACCAGTAATGAGACACACATTATTTTTCTTCCTTTTAAAAAATTTGTTCTTTTAAAATTCCATACATGTACAAAATGCATTTTGACCACATCCACTTCCACAGCCCCTTCCCCCAACATCCTCTAACCTGTCCCCTTTCTGACTTCTTGTTCTCCTTCTCTTCAAAAAATACTAACCCACCGAGTCCAAGTAGTGCTGCTAACATGTGCCTGTATGTTGGGTTGGCCATCCACTGGAGCATAGACAGCTACCAGGGGTCATACCCCTAAAGAGAACTGATTTCTCTCTCCTCCTGTAGGCCTCAATTGCCAGCAGCTCCTCAGTTAGTGGTGGGGTCTCGTGAGCCCTCCCCCCTCTAAGCTGGAATGTTTACTGGCGTGATCTTGTGTAGGAAACCACAACTGCTATGAGTTCATGAGTACAGCAGTCTTGTGTTCCAGAAGACACTGTTTGTGGCAGTCTTCCCTGACCTGTGGCCCTTACGCTCTTTCTGCCTTCTCTTTGGTGACGTTTCCTGAGTATTGGGAGGACAGGTGTGGTATAGATGGCTCACGTATAAGCTGCTCATTCCAGTCATTTATTCTCTGCACTTTGGCCAGTTGTCAGTCTCTGTATTAATCTCTGTCCACTGTAAAAGCAATCTTCTCTGATGAGGACTGAGAGCTGCATTGATCTATGGGTGTAAGGATAAATACTTAAAAGGCAGTTTGAGACTATGTCCAGTTAGCAAAATAATAGCAGTAGGCTCTCCTCTGGGGCCTATAAGCTCCCTAACCTGATTCTTGGCCAGGTTTACAGAACCAGGCACTAATTCTCCCTTGTGGAGGGGGCTTTAAATCCAACCAGAAAGTGATTGGTTACTCACAATTGTTTTTTCATTACAACTCTCTGCCTTTGAGTCTTAAAAAAGTGACATCTTATCATTTACTCATTCAATTTTTGAACAATTTTTATTGAATTAAAACAATATTTTTATTGAGTTTTTATGCAGTTCATATAATAGATCTTAATCAAATTTAGACCCCCTTCCCCATCTGGGCCCCCCAGTTCTCCCCCCACCAGATTTCATACATTCTGTCATATATGTTAAGTCCTATTTGGTCAAACATTTGTACCTAGATGTCTCTCAGTGCATGTTCATCCACTGGAGTCTAGTCAGCCTATCTTGAGTCACTCTCTTAAAGATCTGCTCTCCCTCACCCAGCAGTAATAAGTTACCAACAGTTTGTGATTTTCATGCAATATAGTTTGATGGTAATTAGAACCACTCCTCTCTCTGCACTTCCTCCTACTACTCGGTTTTTAAATATTTATTTTTAGAAGAGTTTTACATTTAGAGAAAACTTATAGGATAGTAGTATTACCATAAACCTCTCATCTAGTTTCTCCTATTATTTACATTGGTGTGATACAAATGTTACAACCAATATGCAAATGTCAATTACTTATTAATTATTAACTATTAATTATTCATGAATATTTTATTCAGGTTGCCTTAGTTTTTACCTAATATCCTTTTTGTGTTCCAGGATTCCATCCTTGATTCCATTTACCATCTGTTGTCACATTTCATTAGGTCAGTAGGTCATTAGGTCTTAGATGTAACAGTTTATTAGACTCTCTTAGTCTGATCAGGATACTATAGCAAGTATCATGCATGAGATATGTTAATAAGCCTTGTCTTAGTATGAAAAATGCCTGGGATAATCAAAAGGAAGAAAGGCTTATTTTTGGCCGCTGTTTTGGAGGTTTGGTCCATGCTCAGTCATCCCCTCTTGCTTGGTGAGGGTGGTGGGATGGCACATACTGGTAGGGAACATGTGGGGAAGGGACAGTGTTGCTTGAAAGACAGGAAGAGACTAGGGTCTGACAGCTCCCTTCTACGGGCATGCACTCTACTCCATGACCTGAGACCTCTTACCAGGCCCCACATCCTAATAGCATGATTGCTTCTACCATCTCCTAATAGCACGGTTGTCTGGAGAACACTCATTTACCCTGTAGGTCTTTGGGAGACATTCCATACCCAAGCTATAGTGCTAGGGCACTTATAAAAACATGGTTTAGTTATCATTGTTCTAAAAGTTATCAAGGGCAATGCAGGGTCCAGTGAGGACCCCCCCACCTCATATTCAGCACCTTCTCTCCCATTGTACACGGTGAGAGGGAAAGAGCTTCTTCAGGTCTTATGTATTATTAATCAATTTTATTTTACTTAGTCTATATGTCTGTGTACAAGCATGCATGTGGGGGTCAGAGAAAACTCTGTGGGAATTGGTTTTCTCCTTCTACCATGTGGTTTGTGGGGGCTGAATTCAGGCTGTCAGGCCTACACACAAGCACCTCTATCAGCTGAGCCATCTCACAGGCCCCTCAGACGTCATGTAAATTCCATTCACAGAGCTTCCCTCATCATGATCGAATCCCCTCTCACAGACCCCATCTCTTCCTACCATCACCTTTTAGTTAGAATTTCAGGATGAATTTAGGGATACACAAATATTTAGACCCTCCTGAAGCTTTACTTGCTTTTGCTGGCCTTGAAAGCTTTAAGGACTACAGGTTAGGTCGGTGCTGGCTATACTTATATTGAAATTTGCCTGACATTTTTTCCATCACTATTCTTGCAGGTTTTTTTCATAGGAAGACCAGTGAGGTACAGTCCCATTTTCATCATACTCTGTCAATAATATACACTATAGATAACTTTTTTTTTTCTGCTGACTTTGAACTTGGCTACTTGGTAGAGATAGTAAAGATACTGTGCTATAAAATCACTTATTTTCTCTCTTCCCATGTATTATTAGGGAGAAAGTTACTGTATAGCCTGTGTATAAGGAGTGAAGAGTTCTGAACAGAGTATCTCCATAAATAATGTGGAATATTTTACACATAAGATTTGTCCTTTATTTACAAATATTTCATTCATTTACTTATGTGTCTGTATGCTAATGGATATTTATTTTTATCTATCAATGATAATCTAGTTTATGTAGTGATAGGAAAGTATGTTGATAGAGCCCAGTTATCCTGAAGAGGTTATGGTGTATCAGAAGGGCATGGTTTTCCTGCAGGCTGTTGGTTGACTCATGAAAGAGTGGTACTGGAAAATATCACTGATATCCTTTATCATGCCCATGACAGAACATATGCACGTACAGGCATCATGACTTTACCCCTGGTTTATATGTTTACCTGTCACATCTTTCTCCACTGTCCTCACTTGGCCTAGGAAATTCAGCAGTTTTCTGTCCATCAGGGAAATGTGTCCATTTCTGATCTGAATAGATAAGCACTTAATACTTCACAGCTTTCCACTGGAAGCAGGAAGCACTCATTTTCACAGCACAGTGAGGACCAACAAACCACACATCACCTTTAAGGCATAAAAGAAGGAATGTGTACTCTTTAAAGTCTTAAAGCTCATTCTAGAATGAGAAGAATGAGAGGGATGTGGTATTTTTGTTTAAGCATCTACTGTGGTGTACGGGATCCATTATGGTGGCTCCAGACACACCTGGGCAGCAAACTTTGATGTGATTTGTACATATTTCAAATTGTAGTGATAAAACCTTGGATTTACACTAGCCCAGCATGGTAGAAACAGATTAGTAAGATTTGGCAGCAGGAATACAATCCTACTCACCTACCCACGCTGCCTTTCTTAATCCTCTGTGCCACACACTATGCTGAGTATAGATCTTCTCAGCATGCACTGGTACTTGCCAGAAGAAGGCAGGATGGAGACCTTATCTTGCCTCCTCTGCCCAGGTACGAAAAAGAGATTGTACAAACTGTGTAAGCAGTTCGGAGGCCTCTCATTTGGATAATCCCCACCCATACTGAATTCTTATGTGAATAGTCTCTGTTTTCAAGTATCATCATTTGGGTGAAATTGGTCTACCTCCCTAGGGTGTCTGAGATTGCCAACCATATTTTCTCTCTTTTCTGGTATGGATCCAAGCCTGGAATGGTTTTGTATTTGTTATATTAATTATACAACCTACCTTGCTGGGCATACAGTGTGGTCAGGGCCCAGTGATGCAAACAGTCCCGTAGGGAAGGAAAGTTGCTGAATAATACTTGGTCTACTGGGGAGATTTCCTTCAGAAAGGAAAACGGCTCCTTCAGTCAGTCTGTTCGTGGGGGAGTGGAGCACTCTACTTGGTTTTACCATCAGGTAGTGTACATAGTGAGGATCTGACCCTTATGATAATGGAGATTTAAGTTGCAGTCCTGCTCTGTCACTTATCAAACATGTGAGCTTGGGAAATTACTTAAGTCTTCTGAATCCCCTCATCTGTGAAAATTAGAAGTGCTGACTTTATATGATTCCTGTATGGATTAAATGAGATGACTTCTTTCAGGAGTCTGCAGCAAAATACGAGATCCATAAATCATAGTGGCCACTATTCTCGTCATCAAGATATTGGCACTAGATTCTCTTTGATTAGAGTGCCAAGATTCTGACATGTATGAGGTATATTTCATAAACATTTTCTCCTTGGGCTTAGTTTCAATAAGAAGTGCAGATGGTCCCTAAAATATCGTGGTTCAACTTAAAAATTTTCAACTTTATGAGGGTGTGAAAGCAATATGTATTTGGTAGAAACTGTGTTTCCAATTTTGATTTTTGATCTTTTCCTATGGTATTTCATAGGTATTTGCTTATGACCAGTAGGTACTAGCAGCAAGCTGTAGCTCTTAGCCAGCCATACAATCAAAGGAGTATTCTATAGAATACTATATTGCCAAGTTGTGACAGGCAGGTTAGGTGTATTAAAAGTGATTTCAGGCTGGGGAGATGGCTCAGTCAGCAAAATGCTTGCCATACAAGTATGAAGATTTGATACCACCAGAACCCACGCATAAAAGTACCATGTGGCAGCATGTGCCTCTAAAACCCAGCACTAGGGAGAAGAGAACAGGAGGATCCCTAGCTTTTGCTGAAACCTAGCCAAACTGGCTTCATGTTAGTGAGAGACACTGACTCAAAAAATAGGGTGGAGGGTGATTGAGGAAGATATCCATTGTTAACCTCTGGCCTCACACATGCATACACACATGTGTGGATGCACCTGCACACACATGTTCAAACATACATACAAGCATGTTTTCAATTTCTGATAATTCATATTAGTGTGGGATTTTCGGGGTGCAACCACACTGGAAGTTGAGGTGGTACTGCTAGTGTCTTTCACAAATGAAGACGTCTTTTCTGACCCGCCAGCACTTCAGCAACATCTTGGATGATTTTTCATGGTAGGTTAATTGGTTCCAGCACATTATCACTCCTGTCATTTATGAGACCACTGGACCTGGATATGATGTCCCCATGGCTCAACTGAAAAAACAGATATTGTTACATAGGAATTGAAACCTTCACCATGACCTCACAATTTTGAATAGTCAGATAATCACAATAGATATTGGCATATCTTGGTGGAACTCTCTCTGCTTGCGGGGGATCCACAGGTTTTCATCCTCTTGGAGTACCCTTTTCCTTCTGTCTCCCCATAGACACAATAATATCTCTATTGGGGGATGGCCTCTATTTACTACAGGGCAAAGAGCTTCTTCATGGTCTTAGCTGATGCTTTCTCACAAAGACTCAACTTGGAGGAGGCTTTGTTAATCCCCCAGGCCTAAACTGCTCCCACAACAATTTGGGAGCCACATATAGGGACCTGGAGATGTCTTCATTTTACTTTTATGTTGGACCTAAGGAATATGAACACCTAGTTTCTATAAAAATTTTTTGACTTTCACTTAACACATTCTTTAACAATCTCTTCATATTCTCTTTTTTCCAATCAATTTTATTTTATTCCTTTATATATATTTAAAAATTATTACTGAGCATTTGTACATTTCATACAATAGTTCTTAATCAAAGTTAGACCTCCTCCTTCATCCATGCCCCCAGTGGACCTCATGTATTCTGCCATACATGTTAAGTCCTATCCAGCCAAACATTTGTATCCAGATGTCTTTCAGGGCAAATTCATCCACTGGAGTCTGGTCAGCCTATCTAGACATTGCAAGTAAGGCTACTCTCCCTCATCCAGTAGTAATCAGTCTCCAGTAGTTCCCATTCTAGGGCCAGCTTGCTACCCATTTCTCTCGCTCCACTCTGGGTCCTTGTCTGATTGAGCTGGCATGGGTCCTATGCTCAATGCCACCATTGCCACAAGCTCACATGTGTAAGCCTCCAGCGGCCTGAAAACTTCTGCTTCTCTGTGTTCTCCCCAGCCCTGTCTCTTACAATCTTCCTACCCCCTCTTCTGCAATGGTCCCTGAGTTGTGAGTGGGTGAGGTTTAATATAAGAGCCCTATCCAGGGACACACACTCTTCAACCTTCTATTCTTTACAACTCGATCAGCTGCGGCCTTCTGTGAGTATCACACTGTGTTGTAGAAGGAAGCTTCACTTGTGAGAGTTGAAGGATGCACTAGTTTTATCTCTACACTCACCCCCACCCCCGTTCCCCTATATTCCATGAGTCTTAGGTGTAGAGGTTCCACTGTAGATATGTCATCTACGTCTGGGCATCTCTCAGATATATATTCTCTATGTCTGACCAGTTGTGATATTCTGCAGTAGCCTCCATCTGTTGCAAAAAGAAGTTTCTTTGATGAGTGGTGTACAGTATGCTTGTCTGTAAATATAAGGATCCATATTTAGCATATGGTATGAAATTTCATTTGTCTAGAGATAAGGCAGAGATAGGGTTTTCTCTAGGATTTATGTCCTCTCCTGCTATATGTATTTGACTGTGTTTTCAGTGCCACCAATGAGTTCACTTCCATTGAAAGGGTTTTAAGTCCAATTAGATAGCTACTGATGTCCTCCCAGATAAAAGTGCCACTACTGCACCAACAGAGGTAGTTTGCTATGCTGGCTGTTATGGTTATTAGGCTTTAAGGCTGGGTTGGACCATAGACTGTTTTTCTCCCTTGGCAATTTGCATATTATCATCTAGATTTGTGAGGACTAAAATTCAGGTAGAAAGCTTCCAGGTCAGTTCCTGATCCATTGTTTCAACCCTGTATCTGAAGTATGTCCTATCTTCAGTAGTAGGGTCTTATCTACTAGTTGTGGGAGATAACCAAGAGTTCTGACAATAACCTGTGTTATTTTGGGAGTCTCTTGGACCACCCTCACCACCCACTCAAAGGGAGGTCTCTTCTGTCTGGTACTGTGTTCCTTGCCACACAGCCCCCAGGGATACATATGCACGAACGAACATTCGGACACTGTTTATGCATTTCTTAGGGGGTTTCAAGGGCCTCACAAATACCTCTGGGCTCCCTAGCCGCCCCTGAGATCCATTCATCTCTACTCTTTCTTCCTCCCGTCTGACTTCTCTTCACCCTCCCTAGTCACATGCCCCCATTAACCCCACCTCCCCTAATGCCACCTGCCTCCCACCATCCCTCCTCTCCTGAGTTCCCTCCGACCCCCACCATGGCCCCCTGCAGGTCCCCTCCGACCCCCACCATGGCCCCCTGCATGTCCCTCGCAATTCCCCTCTTAGCCAAACACTCCTACTTTCCCTGCCGTCTGCCCCTGGTATAATATCTGTTCCCTACTATCCCCCTCTCAGATTCTTTCTTTTCCTTTACCTCCATGAGGGAGAATACACATTGCTTGCTTTTCTGCATCAGTCTTGCTTTGCTTAGTATAAGATTCTCTAGTTCCATCTATTTACCTACATATTTCATAATTTCATCTTTTCTCACTGCTGAGTAGGACTCCATTATGTAAATGTTCACATTTCCATTATCCATTCATCAGTTGAGGAGCATTTAGGTTGTTTCTATTTCTTAACTATTTTAAAGAGAGCAGCAACAAACATGGATGTACATGTGTCTCTACAGCACAATGAGTCCTTTGGTATATGCCAAGAAGTGGTATAACTGGATCATATGGTAGGTTCATTTTTAGTTTTTTGAGAATTCTCCACACCACTTGCCATAGTGGCTGCACAAGTTTGCGTTCCCACCAGCAGTGAATGAGCTCTCCTCTTACTCCACAGCCTCTCCAGGATTTGGTGTCTTTTGTTTTCTTGATCTTAGTCAGTCTGACTGCGGTAAGATAAACTCTTAAAGTGGTTTTTATTTGCATTTCTCTAATTACTAAGGATGTTGAGCACTTTTTAAGGTGATTCTTAGCCATTTTTACTTCTTTGAGAACTCTCTGTTCAGGTCTATAGCCCATCTTTGTATTGAGTCATTTGTGTTCTTATTTCTTTGTTTTTTGAGTTTTTTGTGTATTCTGGACATTAATCCTCTTTTGGATATGCAGCTGATAAAGATTTTCTCCCACTCAGTGGGTTCCTTCTTCTCTTACTTGGTTGTTTCTTTTGCTTTACAGAGCTTTGTAGCAATTTTAAGATTATGTGTATATTACTTTTGTCTCATCCTTTATATCATAACAAACCTACACAGGCCTTCACCACTTGCTTAGGCTTTCTCATTTTTTTCTGTCTATTTTGGAAAGTATCTCCATTCTCAAATCCTTTTAACATATTTTGCATTCTCATTTTCTTTTTTAAATAATTATGAGACATAATACCATTAACAAATACATTTTCCATCTGTTGTGAGAATTCTTTTCCTGGGGATACTAAGCAATATTTATCCCCTTCTACGATTCTAGTGTCAAACCAATGTTTGATTAAAGTTTTCCTGAGGAATCAATGAGTTTACTGAGCTTCCTTACAGAGATGACTGAGGGGTTGCTGAGGTATATGAGTGACCTGAGGGTATGAACACTGGAAACCCTTTACCCAGCATGGATCAAGCCTTTTCTTTCTAACCTTCCCCAGATTGTATATTTTAGTCATCCCCAAATCCAGTAGGCCATGTGCGATTAGGGCTAAATTACATACTATTGGCTGGGAAAAGTGGCTGGACACTCCAGTGAGGGTCCAATGACCCTGCTTGCCCCTCCTTAAATGTCTTTTTTTTTGTGATAGCACCATGCTGTTTTTATGATTATAGCTCTGTAATATAATCTGAAATCTGGTATGGTGATCCCCCTCACATTGCTCTTTTTGCCCAAGATTGCTTTGGCTATCTGAGGTCTTTTGTGATTCCATATGATATATTTCTTGGTGAGGCTTCACTCTACTTGTGTCTTTCCTTCACTTTCTAAACTCTCAAGAGAGTAAACACTGCTTGGTTCATTTCTTATTATGTTCTAACTCTGCCTCTATCTTCACCCAGATTCCTTGGAAGGCCATGCTCTGAGCAGTCTCTTAGTGATCTAGCAGCTTGCTTTCCTGCAGTACATGCTTTTCCTGGCAGATATGACATCATGCAGGTTCCTTTTCTTGCAACTGCCTCTTTGACTTTAATATTCATATCATTTAGAGTTCCCCAGTACTTGTTAGATTGTTTTTTCTTTTTCCCTTGTCTTACAGATGTAGGTCTTCCTCAAAGGCCCGTGTTGTCTATATTCTTTGATCATTCTTTCCAGCATTTTCTTACTTATCTATTATCAAGGCTTCTTACATAAGAAGTCTCTCAAATCTTTGTTTCAATCCTTTCCCATTTTTCATTTTTCTCTTCTTAGTTGTAATCTCTCTCCCTCTGTCCTTCCCTCCTTATTTTCTTCCTCTAAGATGGTTTGAAACTGATGAAGGCTCATGAGATTGTGTTAGGTGCTAATTTGGAATAGAGTTATTGTTGTCAAGATGAATACTGCAATCTTTTAACTCATCTAATTAGATCACTTTCATGATTCTATATTGCATATAGACTTCCTTTGTGATAATTCATTTTACTCAAAGAACAGTATGTTTAAAAAATAGAGCCACTAAAATATCACTATTTGTCCCAAACAAGTTCCTTCTTACTCTTGACTTATTTTGTTACTATTACTAGGGATCATAAATCCAGTGCATACAGGCACTAGACAGGGCATATACATTTTTCAAAATGCCCTGAATCTAAGACAAAAGACAGTGGTGGGGCTCGTGGTACTCTGAGTATGACATACCACTTATGAAGTCGTCAAACACAAAAGTCAACTCTGCATATTAGACGTAAATCTACATTTTCAAGCTTCGTCTCTCCAGTTAAGAATTTGAAGACCTTTGGTAGCCTGATATCCTAAGTGCTCTCCCTCTGTATCATGGGGAGATTTACTTCCCTTCTTTTTCTTGTCTGACCCATATTTTATCAGCAGCCAAGTGCTAGAGCTTCATCCCTCTCCGTGGTTCCTTCGTTCGCCCTTCCCATCCTGTTCTTACTAACCTTGCTTTATGGTGTTCGTTAGTGCATCGCTGCCCTTGTTCTTGGCTCCTGTCTCTGAGTTCTCCTCAATGTGCACAATGTTCACTATGTCTATGATGAGAAGACATTCACCTTAGCTTAGCTCTGAGACTGCTGACCTTTCTGTTTTACTTTGCATTTCCATAAGACCTAACTATAAACTACCTTCTAGTCTGTCTTATAGATGCTTGCAGACGTGCTCATCATATAGATACTAGATTGGTACTAGGTTGTGAACACCTACCATTTCATTTTAACAAGTGTTTTTTGAGACCTGCTATATATTTTAGGTTCTATAAACTTAAAAAAACAATTTATTTTATTTTTAATTATGTGTATTTGTGTGTGTGTGTGTGTGTGTGTGTGTGTGTGTGTGTGTGTGTGTGTGTGAGTACAGGTGCCCGAGGAAGTCAGAAGAGGGTATCAGGTGTCCTGTAACTGGGGTGTTAAAGGCAGTTGTGAATCACCTAACATGGGTGCTGGGAACTGAGCTTTATTCTTCTGAAAGAACAGCACATGTTCTTAATCACTGAGCCATGCCCCTATTGTAAGTGCTTTAGACACAGCACATGAAAGTGGTCACAAATGAATCATGAAGGCAGTTGTGCAGGAAAGTAATTGCAATATTGAACAATAAAGCTTTTACTAACGAAATGTCCAAACGCTGTGATGCTAGAGAAAAATGAGTAATTGAGTATGAAGGGATTGTGTGGCTGTTGCAACTTAAAAATGAAGTGTCCCCTACAGACTCATGTGTGAAATGCATGTTACCCTGCTGGTGGTATAATTTTGGGAGTAGGGGAAACTTTTGAATGTGGAAACTTTGTGGAGGAAACGGTCCCTGAGGGCATGTTGTTGGGGGCGGGGTGTGCCTTGCACTGGACCTTTCCTCTGGTCTGTCTCTCTGCCTTCTATTTGCCGTGGACTGAGCCACTCTGGTCTACCATGTGCTTCCTGCCACGATGGTCTGCCTCACTCTGTTTGTGATCAGAAGTAATAGAGCCAGGTGACCATGGAATGAAATCTCTAAAACCATGACCAAAATGATTCACACCTCACAGTTGGTCTCAGGTATTTGTCACAGTGATGAAATTATAACAGTGATGGGGAAGAGTCAAGAAGGGTGATACTTGTGTTGGACTTTAAGATTGAGTAGGATTTATCAGGTTTTATTAAAAAGAAGGATTAATATTTGTAAACATTCTAGATCACAGCAACACACTTTGGAATTAGAATGTAGAGGGTATTGGGGTTATTTACTTTGGAGAACAGATAACATATTTGCAGAGAAAACAGATGCTTTGACTAGTATAAGTCAATATGTATAATTTACAGAGAGAAATTTTGGATTTAGTATGATAAAGATTCAACTTGGACAATGGTTAGTCTAGTCTTGAACTCTCTGCCATTAGTTCTTGTTCAGGTAGAGACTGAATGAATGTCATAAATTACAACAGCAAGATTTACAGATAGAAAGTTTAACCCTAAAATACTTCTTTTTTTTTGTAGGTATTTCTGTGGGAGTCAATGAGGCTTTGGCCAAAGAGCATCATTAGACTAATTAAATGCTTTGGTTCAATCTGTAGGAAAAGTACTCAGCGAATGTTGAAATGAAGACAAGTGGATGATTACACTGTGGTCAGTTGACAGTTTTACAAATAGAAGTCTTTTCTGAATATGTTCTATTTTTCTACTTTCAAAAACTCCCTGCAGGAAATTGGGGAATTGATACCCCTAAGCCTACCAGTAGGAGTGTAAATTTGTGCAAACTTTCTGCAGGGCAGTTGCAAGGTACATGAAAAGAGCTTTAGTCCTTTCAAATCTTTTGACCTTATCAATTCTATATACAGCAATTTCTCACAGGGTAATTACCATAGATTGTAAATATTTTACCTACAAAGGTATTTACTGTGGAAATGTTAATAATTGGAAAACTAGAAATAATCTAAGTGTCCACCAATTTATAATTGCTTAGATATATTTTGGGACAAGGGTCTAGTCTGTGGAAAATATCATTATAAAGAATGCTTAGTGACATGAGCAAAATGTTGAGAACTTATTGTTAACATTAAAGGGCAAGTTTCCTAAGTAACAGCTTTCTGTTTTTATTCTATACGATTTCTTTTTAAAATTTTATTTATTTTTTGTATGTGTATGAGTGTATGTATATATGTATACATGCATGTATGTAAGTGCGCTCATGTCATGTAGTGTCTAAGGAAGACAGAAGAGGGTGTTGAATCTGCTGGAACTTGAGTTACAGGTGGTTGTTAGCTGCTGTGTGGGTGCGCTGGGAACCAAACCTGGGTCCTCTGTAAGAACAGCCAGTGCTTTTAACTGCTGAGCCATCTCTCTAGTCCCTGCATTGATTTCTGAGTTGTACAATTATGGAAAATTTTGGGTTGTTTCTCCTTACTATTTTTCGTATCATTTTTTTCTATAATAAACATGAAGTTGAGATGGGGCCATGTTGCAGGGGGTGTGGGGTGAGTTGGAGGGAGAAATAGGGAGTATGTATGAACATATTCCATTGTACATGCTTGGAATTCTCAAGAACAAATAAAGAGTAAGAATATTTAAATGAAGGAAGCCCAAACCCTCATTGCATAGCTGTCCCCATTCCTTTGGGGTAGAATCATGGCATCTACAATATGGGAGCCAGAAAGGAATACAGTTCACTCACCAGTCCAATAAGGAAAACAAGAAAATATCTGAAGTCCCATCCTCAGTCAACCTCTTTGAAGAGGGAGTGACCTCTTGTTTAAAACTAACAGACTAATGTGTGGAATTTATAGGGACTTCCTCTCCTTGGCAGAAATACCTCCTTACTTTGGCAAAAGTAATACTTTTTTGTCTTTGAATTCTGCTGGCAACAAATTCATATAAGGAATTTTCCTTTGTTTTAAATTTTTTCTCCCCTAAATGACTCATCTTGTTCATACTTCCCAAAGCTTTTCTGCGTTTTTCTTCCATTGTTTCACTGTGTGTTGCAAGCAAGTACTAAGTGATCCCTGTAAGCTGGTACTAGGTGATCCCTGCAAGCTGGCATTAGGTGATCCCTGCAAGCATGTACTGGGTGATCCCTGCAAACTGGTACTAGGTGATCCCTGCAAGCTGCTACTAGGTGATCCCTGCAGGCATGTCAATAATTATAGTGAAATAAAAAGTACTATTTTTAAAGGAGCTTGAGAGACGGCTCAGGAGTTAAGAGCACTGACTGCTGGGTTTGGTTCCCAGCACCTACAAGGTGGCTAACACCCATTCTTAACTCCATTTCCAGGAGATCTGACACCCTCTTCTGGCTTCTGAGGGCCTTGCATGGACGCGGTACATTTGCATACTTGCTTGCGAAAACACATACATGCAAAATTAAAAAAAATAATTATAATGTATGCTCTCCTGGATAAATGTAGAGAATAACTCATGCACTGCCCATGTAGGAACTCAATTTCTATTGCTTTTGTCATTGATGTGGGCCCACAGGATTTTGTGTCTTTGCTGCATACTCCTTCATGAAAGTAAGAAGGAGGAAGTGTCCCCTATAGGAACATCCACAAAGGCTAGGGAGCTCTAGAGCTGCATCTCCTCCTGCCCCAATGGCAAGACAACACAAAGAAATGACTGTACAAGATAAAGTGGCTTCCCTCTTTTTTCTAGTGACTAGGACTCAGTTGAGATGGCTTTCCTTATTTATGTGATTTCATTATGATTGTGATCTTTTCTCTCCTACCTGAATCAAAGACATTACTCAACATAAGCTACTCTATTTTAACTTTCATACTATACTTAGGGAGAAATATTTCATTTGTATTTGCTCTTCACAAGATGAGAAACTCAGTAGTGGGACCACAGGTATTCCTTCACCAACATATGAACCCCCAAATGGACAAGGGTATATTGCTGGGGCAGTAGCAGTGAACTTAAGGCTTATGAGAAAAGTTCCACTAGTTGATATTGATTCAACGAAGATGAGAGATGACAATTTTTAGCCATGGTACACAAAGAAATTAAAGTCATAGTTTCTTCTTTAATTGGAGTTTAGATAATTCCAGATCACCATAGCCTGTGTTGAGGGCAAGGATAGAGGCATGCACACAGATTAGAGACCATGATGAGGGCCTTATAGGATGCTGTGGGCCAAGGATTTGGGTTGAGGTGGAACCAGAACTAAGTGACAAAGCATGGAAGGAGATAGGTAAACATCGGGGTCAGGGGCAAGATGGTCCAGACAAAAGGACAGCAGGAACAAAGGCATAGAAGTGTGAAGTTCATGTATCCAGAGACTCGAACCAGGGTGTAATGTAGGCATTGTTAAGGAAGTAAGACTGTGAAGTTGGTATAAAAGGAATTAACAATCTTGTTTGACTTATTTAGTGAGTTTGAAATTCATCCTGTAGGTAATAAGGAGCCAATAAGGGATTTTTAAGATGTAAAGATACATATTATGTTTGAACTTGAGAAAGATCAATTTGGTGGACATGAATTTGAGAAGGGAGGGACCACAGTAAGGGTTAGTTAGTTAGAAAGTGGCGATAGCTCAAGTGATGGATAATAAATACAAACTTCAATGAAGGCTCATGTGATTGACATTGACAGAGTTTGGGGAAATACTTAGAAGATAAATTTAGCAGGATTTAGGGGTGATTTGATGTGGCATCTGAAACTACAGGCAAGACCTACTTGGATTTGGGGTAACAGTTTCATGTGATCAAAGCTACTTGCCTGCAAGAGTTCCATGTTACCATGACCAGTTGACTGACGGTCTGGGCCATCGATGCCACTCTATTTGGTCCAATAGTCTAATAGATCGGTTTAATGCATTTTATTTTAAAAGAATATGAAACTAATATTTTTTCAAATAAATTTTTGCTATTTTAATTTTTTTAGAAAGTTGAAAAGAAATTAAAAAAGAGAAAAGAATCCTTTTATGCAAAGAGGTGCTTTTGAAAACATTTCTTTAGAATCAAATTGCAGTCTCCTTGGTACAAAAGCATTAAGAGACTAATGGCCTAAATCAATTTTCACATTGGATATGAAGAATGAGATGTTGGCAAGAAAAATATCTGTTACTAAAGAAGTAATTTGAATGCCTAAATAGGTAAAGCCCAAGGTAGTTAATTAGACTAAGTGCTTCTGAGGAAGGCTCTCCTTTGGAATAATTCCAGGGAGGATGATTAAGGATTTAGAGAAATTAATTTTGCATCCACAGAAAGATGAGAGACACCCAATGATTCATTCAATGCCTGTTAAGAAAGTCTTCGCATCTGAGCTGTAAATCAAAATGCTGTCCTTGAGTGAATTATGTTTCCTCCATGGTTCCCTGGGTGGAAGCTGATAGGCCAGGGCTTCCTTTCCACACGTTCTCCTGGAAGTGGAAGCATTCTTAGGGAGGAGATCATGGAAAGATAATAAAATATTGGGGAATATGTGCTCATTCTTGGACCCCCTTTGGAGGGGTGCAGGCCTTTTCCCCTGATGATTTATATTCTTTCTATCCATCCTTGAACTATCGGGCCACAATAACAATAAAACCACCACAGCTCTCTTTAGCTGTATGTTAGAGTGGGTACAGAGCATGATGGAATATGAACTTAATAAATTATACAAATAACAAGCAAGATGAGGTACTATGGGTGAGCCATGTGGAGCGGGACGGGTATGCATTTTAGAGGTGGTCTACTTACCCCTCCAGGGCTTCCGTCCACATTTCTCTACTTGGTCTCCATGAGAGGACAATTGGTATGTAACACACAGGGCTTCCTGGCCCTCTGCCTTCTAGATAGCTTCCCCAATGGGACCCCTCAACCTGCAATCAGAAGGAAAGAGGTGAGTGAGGTTGTAGCATTTCCCCACATATCCTCAATGTAGGTTTTCTCATTTTAGCTGTATTTCTGGTCAAAAAGTTACAAGTCCTCCACTACCTTTTCTATATCATGTTCTGACAACTACCATCTTTTTTTTTTTTTTTTTTTTTTAACCATAGCTAGGCCCAAGGGTGTTAACAGGCCTTCCATCTCCAGCACGGGGCACTGAATTGTGTCTTGAGCTTTCCTGCAACAATGGTTCTTTACTGTTAGCATATATGAGAATCACCTGAAGGGCTTGCTAGGTCCCATCTTTACAGTTTGGACTCATTAGGTCTAGATAAAGTCCGAGCATAAAAAGTGATGGTGATGTTGGTTATCTGGGTGTCATGTTCAGAGATGTCCTTATGTATTTGTGAGAAGTTCTTTCACCAAATTAACCTGAGTTCTCTAATTCAAGCATGGCATGCTACTTCCCAATGAGATCCTGACTGATGGTGTTGACCTTCCTTTCAGTTTTGACTGTATCTCTTCAGGAACTGTTGGATGACCCAGGAAGGAAGTGATCTATAGAAGTGAGCATTAAAGGCAGTGAGTGGACATTTGTCTGTATCCACTGTGAGGGAGCGATCAGAGGAGGTGGAATGACCTAGGGAAAGGCTCGACCTAAGCTGGGGAAGCTATTGTGGGACAGTATGTCTCCCTCTCAATGGGGCCCAGAGCCTTGGGTCTCAAAAGATGAATGAACCCAGTAACAGTAGTCCTTATATTCATCCTCATTTGAGGTTTATTAGAATGTGTAGGAAGCTATATCCTGCGAGAAGAAGCATATTTCTGGCCCTTGAAATCCAAGAAATATTATGTTTATAATGATTAGTCATTTCAGCAAATCATCTAACTCATGTTGGTAGTGAGACACCTGTGACCAAAGATTATTCACTCAGATTTTCTTAAAATATGTTTTTGATTGACTTACTTTTAATTTGTGTGTATGTGTGTGTGTGTGTGTGTGTGTTTTATGTATAGGTATATAAGCATACCACATGTGTGCAATGCCTGTAGAGACCAGAAGAGGGTGTTGGATTTACTGGAACTGTAGATAGGGATGATCATTATCTATCATGTGGGTGCTGGGAACTGAACGAGGATCCTCTGCAAGAGCAGCTGATACTCTTCACTGAATCATCTCTCCATCCCCTGGTCACTCAGGTTTTTGAGGAATAATTACTTATCATTCCTCTGATTCTGCTCTTGTGTGTGTGTTGTGTGCATATAGAAGAGAACAATTCCTATTAAATTATCTCCTTTTCTTTCTCTTGTCTAATCTCCTCTCTCTCATTCCTTTCTTCAAACCTGTCCCTCTTTCCATAAACAAACACCATCTAATAAATACACCATGTTAAAATAAAAAAAAATGTAAATTTATTTTACTATTGTGCAAAGAAAGGAGGTACACTGCAATTTGGGGCTTACAAGCCCAGATTCTTATCTGTGCACATGTTCAGCAAGGTATCTGTTTTCTCTTAAATCTAGGGACTATTAACATCAATATTTCTGCTACTAAAGCCAAATGTTTATGAGGCCATTCTTGTAATATATGAGCTTTACAATGATATCAAAAGCTGACTTGGGGGAGTGAATGCACATTTATAGCTCCTAATTGTAAAAGCGGGCACATCATTCCTATTAAAATTGTCATGCATTTCTGAATTCTGATTTTCTGAACAAATGCAATTACAAAATTATACCAACATGGAAACAGGACAATAGGTCTCTGAGTTCAAAGAAAAAAAAAAAAAAAGCGGCGACAGCATGATGGTGTCAGTGTTCAGTTAAAAAACATGTTCCCTATGGCTCTAAATGGCAATTCATATGATGTAGGAATTGGTGACACAATTCAGAGTGTAAATGTCAACATCATTAATTATATCTAGCTGTTAATTAGATAGTGGATGCATCACCAGAAAAACTCAGAATGTGCTAAATCTGTTAAATAAACCTTCACACCCCCATTTTGACTCAGCAGTAGAACTTCTGTGAAAGGCACAATGGTACACACGAACACAAGTCTTGCTATGCTCTTTATGGGTCCAGTAACATTTTCTTTTTTTGGTTATTTAAGTATCCATGTCTCTTACCTAAAAGCATCCCAATTTACTTTCAGGAACAACCTTCTTCTCTCTAGGCACAATTTTATGGAAATGTTAAGCATGGGCATTGAACTTATAAGCCAAGGGACAGAGGACAAATGTTAGGCAGTTGAATGCTTTCTAGGAGCACGTTCCTTCTGGCTGTGCTGTCCCAGAGTTTTTACCCATTCCTAGACTGTCTGTCTATTTCACCAATAAGCATTCTTATCCTTGCAATAAATTTCTGTTCCTTTGCTCAGGCTGCTGCTGATTCCTGTTGTGTTACAGCCTAAGAGTCTTAATAGACTCTTATGGCATATGGCAAAATGACTTTGAGCTTTCATAATTAAGTTGAATGAGGTCTAATTTGGATCTCATGGAAGTGGTAAAAGTAGCACGAGTTATAGGCTCATTTGCATGCCGCACTGTGTGTAATCCATGATTGTGAAGTTGAATCTTATTGCTGTTTGGTGAGCTATATTCTTTCTGTTTAGCATATTTGGAAAATCCTTATAATGACAGGTGACAAGGAGAATTTATAGAAACTGTCAATTGTATATATGTGTGTGGGTTTGAGAACCAGAATTAATTAATTCTCTTTGTCTCATCTCTCTGTCTCTGTCTCTCTCTCTCTCTGTGCTCTTGCATGCCTAAGGAAGTCAGAAGATGCTGCTGGGTATCTTGCTCTCTTTTTCTTCTGTATTTCCTTGAAACAGAGTCTCTCATTGAACCTGGGAGCAAGGCCTGCAGCCATCAGCCCAGCAATCCTCCTGTCTCTACCCTTTCTTCCTACTCTGGCAGTGGGGCCATCATCACGCATGGCCATGCCTGGCTTTTTAAGTGGGTGCTGTGAGTCTGAACTCAGATTCTCATGCTCAGTCAGCACGCACTCTAACCCACTCAGCCTTCTCCCCACTTCTCTCCCCTGTTTTATTCATTTTTATTTTTGAAAGTTTTATTTATTATTTTTATTTTACATCCAAGTGTATTGCTTTCACATGTAAGTGCACTCATAGAGAAATGCCCACAGAGGTCAGAAGAGGGTATCAGATCCCTTGAAATTGGAGTTAGGATGGTTGTTAGTGACCATGTAGGTGCTGGGAATCAAAGCAGGGTCCTCTCCAAGAGCAGCCAGTGCTTTTAACCACTGAGCCACCTCTCCAGCCCCTCCTCCCATTTCAAATGCAGCTGAATATGATCTTGAATTTCATATTCTCTTGCCTATACCTTTCATAATTTGGGATTACAGGCATGTGCCACCATGTCTAGTATTTTGCTGTGCTAGGGACTGAACCTAGGGTTTCATGAATGCTAGGAAAGCACTCTACCGCCTGTGCTGTATCCTTATCTACTGAAGACCAGAATTCTCTTGTCAATTTCCTTGTTCTGTTGCAAACCCATGATTAGTGATAATAATGATAATTTTTTTTGGTCTTTTTGAGGCAGGGTCTCCCTGTAGCCCCAGCTGTCCTGGAACTCACTATGTAGACCAGGCTGGCCTTGAACTCACAGAGATCCACCTGCCTCTGCCTCCCGAGTGCTGGGATTAAAGGCATGCGCCACCACGCCTGGCTTTTAATAATGATAATTTTATAGAAAGTATTATGTATCCTGTAACAACAGAGCAAATAAATAGCAGTATATAGCTTTTTGTGGTGCTGGGGATTGCCATCAGGGTCTCATGTACACTAGGCAAGCACTAAGCTGCACACGTAGCATGTTTGCATGAATTTTTAAAAAGATAATCCAAGTATGGGTGTCTTAAAAGCCGGTAATACATAACACCAGCTTTTTAAAAAACACTTTTATTGCCACATGCTATGGAAATCAGTCTGTAGTTGCAAGTGTTATGAAAAATGCTCACGGCACTTTTCTTTCTGCCTCTGAACACAACATCTTTACTTTGGAAAACCCACTTGTCCCTGGAGCCAGAACTTTGAGCCACCTTTATTTTTAGGACTATATATACGACTTCTGTAAAATAGAGGATTAAACTGTCACCCAGTTGTCCTTGGAGTGTTCATGGTCCCTAACATCTGTCACTTGTTACCATCCTCCACCACTCCATTCTTTCTGTTTGTGTATTTATTGAGATAGGATCTATAGCCTTGTTTGGCCTGGAAATCACTCTGTGGACCAGGCTGGCCTCGAACTCATAGAGGCCTCTGCCTCCCAAATGCTGGGATCAAATGTGTTTACCACGCCTGGCAGTTACTGGGCTTTTATCAATGCCTTCTTTTAAAAAACCTTTGTGTGTATGTATTTGCTTGGATGTATATAAAGGCACCCTTGTTGTGAAATCTCTGTGGAGGTCAGATGAGAGAGTTGGTTCCCCTAGAACTGGAGTTCTGGGTGGTTATAGCTATGTGGATGTTGGGAACTGAACCTAGGTCCTCTGCAAGAGCAACCAGCTCTCCGAATCTCTGAGCCATCTCTCCAACCCCTACCAGTCCATTCTTCACACGGGGCATGTCTCTTCTATACTGATGCAGTTGATAATAAAGAATATCACACGTCACTTGGGCAGAGAAAACATGTAACAGTACTAACAGAAAAATCTCTTGGATTGTTTACTGGGCATCAGGGGAGGAAAAAAAAACAGAAGTAAGATAGAGTACTGGAGTCTTTTCTTTGGGACTATTACCAGGACAGGAGGGAAAGGGAGAAATCAAAAGAGTGAAATTTGTGGTAAGATGATTAACTGAGTATGGTACAAGTATGTAAAGGGAACCATGGAGGGAAGTTTTAAAAAAATTTTTTTGAGAGTGTAAGAATCATTGTTTAGAGAAAGAGAAGAACCAAGTCCCAATACTTGCCCTTTTGAAAATGGCAGGATAAATTCTAATGAAAGCCAGTCAGAAGAGCATTTTCTGGTTCTCCACCCATGTCCAACTAATCAAATAATGACTTTGAAAAAGTACCATTTCAGGTTAAGCTGAATTAATTTTTTTCAAGCTAAGGTAACATATGAAGAGGGATGAGGGTTTCCCTAGGTGGATGATGTCAGATGGAAATAATAAGAAAGGATAGATACTGAAAGAAGTATGGCCAGTGCCCGAGAGCCTCGCCTGGGAACAGGATCGTGATCAGAGAAGATGAAGCTTGTAAGCTACATTTTATGTGTGATGCAGTTACTGGGAATGACACGGTCAAGAATATGGCTGTGAAACTGGGTGACTAAGAAAAATTATGCAAATTTGAAGTCTTATCCAATATTCTAAGTTTATTTATGGTTATAGTAATTATTTCTGTGTTGACCACCCACTCATACAGTAAATCTATGCACCAGTTCCCCCTTGATCATACCTACCTTCCAGATGCAGGATATTGTGGACTCAAACTTGCTTCCACATTTAGAAATGAATGCCCGTTCTGGTAAGTGTTGCTTGACTTCTTTCCAAGTCTGCATACTTTTAACTATGTAAAGACATGGCCCAAATCATGCTTCAATATTAAATTAAAGACACAGGGTTTCACTGCATAAAAGCATTCAGTGTAGGCCTTATCTGGGGTCCACATACTTTTTTCATCAGATTTCTCCACTAACAGCAATTCCATAAATGGTGGAATATATTTTCTCTACTTGAACTCTACTAATATCTAGTGAACACATTTTGTCGGTTGAGCAATATCACAAATACAGGGCCTCCAGAAAAGGGCGGGAAGAAGTTTCTGGTCTTTGTGAAATGAATGTGTTTGGATATATTATAACCTTAAATAAATAAAATTTGAGAACAGTAAATGATGAATCAGAGATTTGGTACTGATAGAAAAAAAATCAATTATTTTCTGGGGAGAGATATGCAAATCAATTACTTAAAGCAATAACTTTAAAATTATTATCAAGAATAGTGGGAACATTATTGGAGTCTCAGTGTCCCTGGGAAAGTCACTTGAGACTTCTCATGGCAAGCAGCCTTCTTGTTGACAAACTTGCAAGAGTAATCCTTCAGATGTCAGTTTAGCCTAAGGAGTAATCACATATTTAAATAGTCATTTTAATGCCTAAAACACATACACAAGCAGTACATATAAAAGGACAATTTATTTTGTTTAAGATCAGAGATGTGCAGAGCCTTGAAGTATCACTATCACCCAAGCTGGATGTACAGGTTGACAGTAGTTGTATTCCATTATCCACAGGAGACAAGTGAGGTTAGACATGGACCCCTTTTCCTACCCAGGGGTTTATTGCCTCAGCCTAAGTAACTGTAAGTTATTACTCTTCCCATGGTTGAGTTTTTAAATTTATTCTTTACATTATGTCAAATTTAGGCATTTTTTAAAACATTCACCTTTTAAGGCATCAAGTATTGAATGGAAAATAGCCTGGAAAATGGCATGGTTTTTCCATCAGAG
>NW_008334957.1:1657464-1672501 GCF_000622305.1 Nannospalax galili | reverse complement strand
AGGGGGAGAGAGAGAGAACGCAAGAGAGAGAATTTTCTCCAATATCTGAAGCCCTGGGATACTGATTGGATACAAACCTTTTGCAATACTTCTTAAAATCTTACCACTTATTTAAATTAAGGAAGATTAATTCAAAGACAGAGATGGACAGACACATCAGTGAACAGCAAGTGAAAGGAGAAGAAATCCATGCATTCAAGCATCAAAATGTGAACACTAGGGAGCATGTGATGGAGACATTTAAATACAAAAACATAAGGCTCACAAAAACTAGGGAGGGAAAAAAGTACTTTCTTATGCTTGAAAAAATCTATAGATGATATGCTCGTCTGAATGGTTGAAGACATTACATGTGGCTTTGTATTGTTCAGAGGAAAAGAACACTGTGTGATTTGAATTTTGAAGTTTTCAAGAGCCCACCCACAGCAGGTGCGTTATGCAAAAGAGGATGAATTGGAAAGCATGAAATTATGTTCTCTGGGAGCACAGACTTCTAAGCACTGTCTTCAGGAAAGACCCCAAATCTGGGGTTTGACAGACTTACGATTTTTCTGAAAACCTTTTGAAATTTTTTTATAAAGAATTTTTGTTTTATTTATTTTTATTTCATGTGTATGAGTGTTTTACCTGCATGTGTGTGAGGGGACCTGTGCGTACAGTGCCCCCGGAGGCCAGAAGATGGTGTTGGATCCCCTGAAACTGGAGTTATGGATAGTTGTTAGCCACCATGTGGGTGCTAGGAACTGAACCTAAATCCTCTGCAAGAGCATCAAGTACTCTTAACTGCTGAGCCATCTCTCCAGCCACCTAAATAGCCTTTTGTTTTTAATTGACTGATACCTGAGTTTTTAAGGAATAAGAGCTATCTAAAGGACTCCACGTGAAATGAAGGACTCATGTTCATTGAAGCAAGAGCCTGGATTGGGCTCTGCAAACACCAGTGTAAGATGAAAGGCTGAAAAAAACCTCCTATGAACTGGTGTCCAGTGCTATTGCTGCAGACCAAGGCTGGTAGAGACCGGAGGCTCCAGTTATGATTCTTCAGAGGAACTATAACTAAACAAAGGCATTTTCGGGCACCCTGGTTCAGTCTACAGTAGTCTCAGTGTTACCACGTGACAATTACCCTGAAAGTCCCATTGTATTACTTGGTTCTAGACCACGGCTCAGAAGTCTTGGTAGAGGAAACATGAAGAAACCTTTATGGAAAGGAGAGAAAAAAGAAAAGAGAAAACACAGGATGTGTCAATCAAAAAGGAGGGGGAGGAGGAGGGGGAGGAGAAGAGGGAGGAGGAGGGGGAGGAGGAGAAGTAGGAGGAGGAGGCAACAGCAAAGTGTTTCCCATCCCAAGTTGAGGCTGACAAATGAAGATTCTTCAACTGAACAAAGTAGCCATTACAGTAAAAAATCTGAATTTATAATGAATTCAAATGAAATGAATATCATAACCTAGCCTGGAAAAAATTGGTGGCACATGCCTATAATCCTCAGATTGCTGAGGTAGGATGACTGCTGGTAGTTTCACACCAATCTAGGCCACCCAATGGGTTCTGTGTCATCTTGGCCTACAGAGTGAGAATCTGTCTCCACAAAGAGGAGGAGGAGAAGGAGGAGGGAGGAGGAGGAAAGAAGAATCAGGGAAAGGAAGAAGAAGAGATCTTGCTTCTGGACTGGCTGACGTTAACAGGAAAGGTTATACTGACTGGTTAAGAAAATGGAAGGGGGAATTTAGAGGAGGGGAGGGGAGGGGAAACTCATATAGAATAATATCATAAATTTTAAATCAGATTGTAGTTCAAAATTTTCTGCTGACTTCACATTGTATTCATTTTAAAAATAATGATATGACATTAGTGGTACACATCCATCCATACAGGCAAAAGTCATATACACAAAATGAAAATGAGCATTTAATTTAAAAGAAAGATGTTTAAGAGGCTGAAGAGATGGTGTCATTATGTGGGGTACTTGTTGTTCTTCCAGAGGACACGGATTCAGTTCCCAGCACCCACATGGCTGCTAACAACCATCTGTAATACTGGTTCCAGGGGATCTAATGCCCTTTTTTCACCTCTGTGGTCACAGGTGCACATGTGGTACTCTTATATACATGCAGGCAAAACACTCATATATATAAAATAAAAATGAATAAAATCTTTAAAGAAGGTATAATTATTTGATGCACCAGATACTGTTCTTTAAATTTACTTATTTATTTTTAATTTTTAAAAACATTTTAAAATTTTTATTTATTTATTTTATGTGTATGCATGTACACATAAGTGCATCCGTGTTGTGCAATGCCCGTGGAGGACAGAAGAGGCTGTCAGATCCCCTGGAACTGGAGTTACAGACATTTGTTAGCTGCCCTGTGGATGCTGGGATTTGTACCCGGGTCTTCTGCAAGAACAACCAGTGTTCTCAACTGTTGAGCCATCTCTCCAGCCCCTTATTTATTCTAAATTTTTTTTACTGATTTTTTTTGTGTATTTCATACAGAACATCTCAAACAATCTTAATCATCTTTATACCCCCAACCCCACTGGCACCCTCCCCACAGCCCCCCACCCCAGAGCCCATTTACTCTGTCATCCCTGTTAAGGCCCACTGTGTTGTTAGTGTCCCCAGTTGTTCCCCAGTGAAAATCCATCCACTGAGGTCTAGTCAGCCTATCTAGAGTCCATTGTTTTAGGAAGATCAGCTCTTCTTCACCTAGCAGTAATCAGTTGTCAATATTTCTTCAGATAAGTTTGGGGTCTGCTATCCATTTTCCCAGTTCTATGCTGGGTTTTTGTCTGCCTGAGTTTGCTGACACCATTGCTATAGAATCATATGAGCAGGTTCCCAGGAGCTTGTAAGACTCTGTTTCCATATGGTCATGCACCCCCCGCCCCGGTTCTTACAAACTTTCTGCCCCTTCTTCTGCGATGATCCCTGAGCCTTGGGTAGGTAAAGTTTAATATAGGAATCCTGTCCAAGGACCTTCATTCAACAGATCACCATGCTTTGACCATTTGTGACCTTTTGTGTTCCTGGCCCTCCGCTGAATGAGGGAGCTTCATTACTGAGAACTGAGAGATTCATTAGCATCCTCTTCTTTACCCATGATCTATGTTCTATGAGCCTTAGGTGTAGAGGTTGCATTGTAGATGTCACTTAGGCCTGGGCAATTCATAGACAATGTCCGTGTGTGACCAATTGTGGTACTTGGTAAGTCTCTGACTGGTGCAAAATGAGCTTCTTTGATGAATGGTGACTGGGATATTTGTCTGTAAATATAAGGATCTATATTTTGCACATAGTAAGAAATCACATTAATCTAGTGATGTGACAGTCTTGGGGTTTTCTCTAAGATCTATGACCACTCCAGCCATTGTATTTGGTTATGTTTACAGTATCTCACTTGAGTTTCCTCCTACTGAGTGGGCTTTTAATCCAATTAGGTAGCTGTTGATTGCCCTCAAGATAAAAGTGCCACTACTGAACCAATGATGTATGCCGTGCTGGCCGTTGATGTGGTTATTTGGTCTTGAAGTTAGTATTGGATCATCCACTGATGTTTTCCCTTGGCATCTTCATAGCACTCTCCAAAGCTGTGAGAGCTAGCCTTCAGGGGAAGTGGTTTCAGGTCAGTTCCAGCTCTATTGCTCCAAATCCTGTGTCCAAAGTATGTTCTGTCTTTGGGAGTAGGGCCTTACCTTCAAGTTATGGGAGGCCATCAAGAGCTGTGGCAATAGCCTGAGTAATTTTGGGAGTCTCTTGGGCCACCCTGGCCAACAACTCAAAAGGAGGTATCTCCTGTCTGGCACTGTTTCCTGTTATGTAGCCTTTAGCTATACACATGGACTTATGTAGAGATAATATATGTGTAATTTGTCAGTAGGTTGTTGGACTAATATGGTTACCTCTGGATTTTTAAACTAACTAGGCATTATTTATCTCTCACCTCTCTCTCACTGTCTAGCCCTTCCACCATGGTTTCCCCATTTAAAGTGTCCCCATTTTCCCTATTTCTCCCTTGATAATACCCATCTCCTATGTACCTACCTCTCTTGAGCGCCTTCTTTTGCTTTATCCCCAAGGTTCCTTGTACAACCTTCCTTCCCCCCTCCCATTTAAACAACCCCATCTTCATCCATTTCTCCCTTAGTAGCACCTGTTTCCTACTGTTCTTCTCTCTCAGGTTCTTTCTTTTCCTTTACCTCCCCGGTTCCTTTTCATTATCCTGGTTCCTGTAGTTATGTCTGGATGCATACTCACTTATTTATTGGTATTTATTTCATGCTGTTTTCCCAGTTTTTTCTTTTAAAATCCTACCCGATGTTACTATCTTAACTTACTTTGCCACGTGCTTGTGTGTGGCGTCTGTGGAGGGAAAAGGGTATATTTTATTGGTATAATTCTATTTTACTTCCACCTTTTCTCAGTGATTTACTGTGCATGCATTTTTACAGGGAGACTTAAACATTTTGACAGTGCTTTATCTTTAATAGATCAGTTTTTCTCATTTTCATTACGATAGATATGTGTGTTCTAGGGCTGTCATTGCATATTGGAAAAACTTGACTTTCTGTTGGCTTTAGATTTAGAAAGTTTCAGAAGCACTTCTGTTTAATTCAAGCTTGTCATAAACAGCTGTGGCAAGGATCAGTAATTACAAAGCCTATCTAAACCACCAGAGGTTACAGTGGGCTTTTACAGTGCATGTCAAATACAGCTTAAGCTGAGGTGAACAAGGAGAGACTACCAGACACCACAGGCTAGGAATTTGTGAGGCATTCTCCTTCATTTGAGATGTTCAACTATAGATACATTAAAAATATTTTGTACTATTTAAAAATTATCTAAAATATAACTTGAAAGCCACACACTTAGGATTCACTTTCTCGGCTGTGTGTGTAATATAATGAATTGATTGTGTTTAAAATGTAAAACTTGATACATTGACATCTTAGTATATATCTTATATAACACTAATCAAATTAATGATTTTATTCATTGCCCTCAAAGTTTCCCCACCCTCTGGACATTTGTATCCGATCCCTCATCTACTTGCTGGCACTGTTATTTTGCATTTTAATAAACAAAATCACGGGGTGACAAAAATCAAAGCCACAAGGGGACAATATACCTTACTCTAAAAAGAAGGGATACTATCAACAGAATGCTTTTCTTCCACAAGTAAAAATGGAACTGTATCATTTTCAACAAAAATAAGTGAAACAGGAGATCATTATGTTAAGTGAAATTAGCCAGGTACAAAAAGAAAAGTGCCACATGATCTCACTCATATGTAAGTATCAAGGAGTGGAGAGAAGAATACTGACTAGAAAAGGCCAGGGAAACACTGTGGAGGAATGTGGAGAGAGATTGATCAATGGGTGCTACCTTACAGATAAAACAGGAAGTTCTGGTGTGCTATTACATAGAAGGAAGACTAGAAAATAATGATGTACTAAACACCTTTCAAAAATCTAGGAGAGATAAGTAACACTAAGCATGTTTGCAGAAGCCAGAGGGAAATACATTGTTTTATAAACTTAGTTAAAATAGATGTAATGTGTGTGTGTGTGTGTGTGTGTGTGCAATTTAAATGAATTATAACAGTACACAGGGTGATGATGCTCCCCCTAAGAACCACAGGCTATCTAACCAAAACCCCAGCAGCAGGCATGGGAAACCTGTCTTTGGTTGTTGGCCAGGGAAGTCCAAGAGACTCCCAGACAATATAGGCTATCACCAATGCCCTTGGTTGCTTTCCAGAACTTGAAGGCAATTATTGTTGAAGACACCATATACTTCAGACCCAGGTCTTAGAGGAATAGACCTGGAACTAACCTGGAAGCCTTCTCCTTGAGGACTAGCTCTCACAGTATCATAAAATGCTATGCTAGCTGCCAAGGTTAAAAAAAAATCAACAATTCTACCCAGCTGTGAAGTCTGTGAACCACACACTGATCAGCCTAACAAGGTATCCCTAGTGATGTAATAGTGCGACTTTTACCTTGGGGTAACCAATAGCTATCTAGTTGGACTTAAGATCCCTCAATAGGAGGGAATTCAGGCCTAGTACTGTAAATCTAGTCAAATACCCTCGTCTGCAGAGGTCATAGGCCCCCGAGGAGAACCTTTTGCCACCAGTTTTCTAAACCATGTAACTTCTTATTATGAATATTTCTCCTTATATTCACAGATAAATGTAACTCTCACCCCTCATCAAAGAAGCTTCTTTTTACAACAGATGGAAGTTATTACAGAGATCTACAAGTGGTCAAAATACAGAGAATACGTGACTGTGGGGTGCCCATCCAGTCGATACATCTATTATACAACCATTATACCTAAGGCTCAGGGAATATCTCAAGAGAGGGGTTAGAAAGATTGTAAGAGCCAGAAAACCAAGATGCTTGCTGCTAGACAGTGTCTTCTAGACCTGACAGGGAAGCTGCATCCATGAAATTCAACAATACGGTTGCTCAAACAAGACCGGAACAAAGACAACACTAGTCAACATGCCAATGTGGGTGGGTTCAATGTCACAAGATTCCACCTCTTTATGAAGAACTACAGGAAATCAGTGGCTACTGGGGAGATTCAGTTTTCTCCAGGGACAAGTTCCCTGATAGATTATCCAGGTTATCCAATCTCAAGTGGTCAGTCCTAAAGATGTATACATATGAGCACTACTAAATGGATTCCATAGGTTTTATGTATACACACACACACACACACACACACATATCAATAATAATTAACGAAGAGGTCATGAACGTGAGAAAGAGTGGCATGGGAGTAGTTGGAATGTGGAGAGAAAGAGGGTGGAAATGATTTAAAAACAGTACTCATATGAAATTCTCAGCGACTTTGAAATTAATTTAAAAAATTTTAGAAGTATTTTAAAAGAAGCAATAAGTAAAGATAAATACAATCTCTATTTTGTAAAAAACCTTTTCTCTATAAAGACATGATGAATATGTAAAATGATAAATATATTTGATCTGCCTTAAACAGTATTTATTACACATGCATAGAAACATCACACTGTATCCCATTAGTAGTATAATTGTTTTAGGTTTTTATTTATCAGTAATTACACACTTGCTTTGTTCCAGATCTTAGAGGAAAAACTTTTGGCTTTTCACTATTAACCATGACATTAAATTTTTTTTTTTTTTTTTGCCGGGCATGCTGGCGCACGCCTGTAATCCCAGCACTTGAGAGGCAGAGGCAGGTGGATCTCTGTGAGTTCAATGACAGCCTGGTCTACATAGTGAGTTCCAGGACAGCTGGGGCTACAGGGAGACCCTGTCTCAAAAAGACCAAAAATTATTGCTTTGAGATGACCTCTTTAGTCATTTTTGAGAATATTCATCATGAAAAGATGTTGAATTTGTCAAATGATTTTTCTGTGTCTATTGAGATGGCTCTTATCTTTCATCCCATTGAAGCAAGTGCTTTTACCCATGGAGCCATCTCCCCAACCCTTATTTGCTATTTTTCTGTTAGTTTTTTATTTCTTCTTCATTCATTTTTGATAACAGCATGTGTCTATAAATTGATCGATGTCCTCTATGTTGTCCCTTTGTTGCTGTAAAAAATTCATAAAATTCCCTTGTTATTTTCTCAGTTTCTGTGACATCACTTGTAATGTTTCTCCTTCCATTCTTGCTGTTAGTTATTTCTTAGTTGAGTTAAGAGATTACCAATTTTGTATTAAAAAAAAAAACCACTCTAATTTTGTTGATTTCCTGTTGTTTTTCTATTAATTTTCCTGAAATCTTTATTTTCTCCTACATTTCTGCTAGTGTTGGGATGAAGAAAATTTGTTTGCCCTTTAGCTTTTTGAGATGTAATGTTAGATTGTTTTCCAAAGACATTTATTTACTTATTTATTATTTATCTATTTATTTTCTCTGTGTGTGATATGTGGTGAGTGCAGGTGTGCGTGTGAAGGCCAAAGGACAACTTTTAGGAGTTGGTTTACTTCTTCAAACATGGGTTCCAGGGGCTGAACTAACATGTTCGTGTTTGTGTGGCAAGCTTTTCTACCCGCAGAGCCATCTGTCTGGCCTCGTCTCTCTTCTAGTCTATGCATTTACCTGTAGGAACCTCCCTCTTTTTGCTGCATCCCTTACGTTTCAGTGTGCTGGGACTTCATTCATTCATCTTGAGAAACTTTCTAGTTTCTCTTTTGATTTCTTCTTCAACTGATGTCAAAGTTGTTTGGCTTTTTAAGCTTTCTTGTTCTTTTTAATTATAGATTTCTAGTCGTATTTCTTGAATGCATATTTTGTTTCCTGTTCCCTTTGGTCCATGTTTGTATCCATAAACACCTATTATATCTTTGCTCAAATTGCATGTTTTCTGAATTTGTTCTTTGTGCTTTAAACGGATTATTTATTTATTTATATTTGTATTTTTTTATGTGTATGAGTGTATTACCTACAGGTATACAAGTGTACCCGTGTCATGCAATGATGGTGGAGGACAGAAGAGGTTGTCAGATCCCCTGGAACTGGAGTTATGGATGACTGTTAGTTGTCGGTGGGTGCTGGGATTCAATCCGCATCATCTGTAAGAACAATCAGTTCTCTTAACTACTGAGCAATCTCTCCAGCCCCAACTTTGATGTTTTTAATTTCACTGTGTTCCACTTTATAATACTGTCATTATGTTTGGACCTAATCACTTTTCATCTCCCGTTTGTGTCATTTAAAGCAATTTTTATCTTGGTAATTACTTTTTTCTTTCTGTTCATTGTTCATATCCCTAACATCTTAAATTTATCTAATGATTCCTTGACTGAAGCCTCTTAGTTCAGAGAGACATTATTTGATTTAACTCACTGAAAAGTGATAATTCGGCTCTTTATGTACAATAATCAACAAGAAGATTGAACCAGTAATAATAAAAAAGAATCTTCCATCAAAGAAAAGCCAGGACCAATGATCTTCCGCCAAATACTTAAATTACTACCCATTCTTCTTAAACTCTCCTTGAACACAGAGATCTTTTGTTATTTTTAGTTACTTACTTTCTTATAGTATACATGTGCTGTTTCTTTTCCTTTTCTTTCTTTTTTTAAAAAAATATTTTATGCTCTTTCCGTCGCCATCTTCGTTCCGTGTTCTCCTGCTACATAGAGCAGGAGTTGCCGCAGCCTCGGGTCTGGAACAGAATCTGACGGTGATGAATCAGCACCGGAGCCGAGGAACAAGACTCCACACAAGCCACCACACAAGCCCAGCTGGCCACAGCCGAAGTCGATGAAGAACCAGTCAGCAAAGCAAGAGTCTCGGAGGGAAAAGAAGGCGAGAAAGGCGATGTCCAAACTGGGTCTTCGATAGTCGCAGGGGTCACTAGAGCCACTATGGAAATCTAAGAATATCCTCTTTGTCATCACAAAACCAGATGTCTAGGAGAGCCTAGCTTCAGCTATTAACATAGTTTTGGGGGAAGCCAAGATTGAAGATTAATCTCAGCAAGAATAGTTAGCAGCTGCGGAGAAATTCAAAGTTCAAGGCGAAGCTGTTTCAAGCATTCAAGAAAACACAGACTCCAGCTGTACAAGAGGAGACTGAAGAGGAAGAGGTTGATGTAACAGGTGTGGAAGTTAAGGACATAGAATTGCTTATGTCCCAAGCAAATGTGTTGAGAGCAAAGGCAGTGAGAGCCCTGGAAAAACAGCAGTAATGATCTTTTTTTTTTAATTTAATTTTTAATTTTTTATGCGTATGTGTGTATCGCCTGCATGTAGGTAAGCACACCTGTGTCGTGCAATGCCGTTGGAAGTCAGAAGAGGCTGTCGGATCCCCTGGGACTGCAGTTACTGCAGTTATTAACAGCCATGTGGATGCTGGGATTCGAACTCGGGTCTTCTGGAAGAACAACCAGTGTTCTTAACCCCTGAGCCATCTCTTGTTTTCAGATAGGTACATTGGTAGAATTACCAGTGTAACTATCTGAAAACAAGGATCCTTTCGGTGTTTCAAAAACTGGATCTAGAGCTTGGCTTGAAATTTGTACTGTTTCTGTCATAAATAAAGGTATGGCTTCTTGGATGAAAACAATGTTTTATTAATTATTTTTATTTTATGTGTATGAGTGTATTGTCTGCATGTGTGTAAGTGCACCATGTCGTGTAATGCCTGTGGAGGTGAGAGGAGGGCATCAGATCCCTTGGAACTAGAGTTGCAGATGGTTGTTTGCTGCCATGTGCGTGCTGGGACTTGAACCCAGGTCCTTTGCAAGAACAGCCAGTGCTCTTAACTGCTGAGCCATCTCTCCAGCCCCCTTTCTTTCTTTTTTGAGTCATTGCTAGGCTTTAAATTGAGGCCGCTTTTTCTGTTCCTAGTGCTGTAGGACAGTGTAAGTGGGAAGAGGTCTAGGCAGGAGCAGGAAGCAACTCTTCTGCAGCGACTGGTCATAGGTCCAAAGTCACATCCTTGTTCTAGGCAACTTTGTGCTTGGCCAACAGAAATGTGGGGCAGCTCACTGACTTTTAATAGGATAATCTGGCGTTGACTTCTTGACTCAATTGGGGCTCCTTGCTGCTCCCTGGTTGTCCTGCTTCCTGCCTTCCTGACTATATAGTTTTCTGAAAAGTTGAGACTGAATGAATTCTCCAACTCAAGCTCTGTTTCTCTCCCCAGATGGCTTCAGTAGCTTGTGTACTCTAGGCTTCCAGATGTTGTTATTGAAGCAATGGGTTATTGGCTTGCTACATCAATTTTGCTATAAATTTTGGTTGGATTTTATTTCTTTAGTTTTCTATAGACCTTTTTTTTTTCAACTCTATCCAGAGTTTTGTCCAAATTAATCTGTATTTGAACATATTCTTCACAGACTTTAAAAAATGTGAATTAGTAGTTGTTTCTTATTTTGTCAGAGACAGAGTTTTCTTTTTTGTGTGCTTTTTATTCTTTTTACTATAAGTGCTTTTAGAAAAGTTTATAAAATAAAACAGCACCAAGTAAACATTTATTGTCATATCTTCATTTACTCCAAAATAGCCATATCATCACCTATTCCTTCTTCATGTCAGAGCCAGTTGTTGGCTGATGGGGGTTCAAAGAGGTCGGGGAGGGATTTTCTGTAAAGAACTTTTAAGCGTCTCAGTTTTACTTTCTTAACCTGAACCCCGTTTATGCCCTGCAGACAATCCCAGGTATGTCTTGTAAACATTCTGCCTTATCAAATAAAATTTTTGAACTGCTAGATTCCAAACCCAGAGAAATAAATAAAACTACAAATTCTTGGAACAGATAAATTCACAAAGTTGTAACTGACTTGCCAGTTTTCAAGACCTCTCTTTAGCCCAGGTAAACTGCCACTCTCCTTTAACTACTTAGCACAGGCCGCCTCTGGCTCTCATTAGAGTCCTGGTTTCTGGTAGGATCCTGGTCCATGTTTATATCCTCTGATCCCCTACATAACTACTGAGGTTATACAAGCATATATTTTTTAGACGTGATAGAAGAAGCAGTTTTGAAGAGGTTAAGTGCCATGTTAAAATTCAGAAGCTAAAGCCAAGACGTTAGCCCAACAACTCAGACTCTAGGTGCTTTTATTTTATTTTAAAATGTATCATCTCCTATAACTGTCCTAGGAGGATTATGATATTTCTTCAGAAACTAAATCAGAGACTCTAAGTCCTTTGCCTCAGGTCATAGATGATAATGGTGGAGCTCAGGTAGAACCAGATCCTCTGACCTAAATCCAGGGTGCTTTGAGTCCAGAAGGCTGCAACCTACCTATGTTCACTGACCAGTGCCCTTTCCCCTGACAGTCAGACAACTCCAGTCACACTTTCTTGATTGCACAGTATGTTTTAAGACTTGTAATACTATATGCATCCCTCTAATAATTGCTTGAATTACTCGTTTGAACGGTTCAGTTTTTCTCCATGATGTCCCCAGGCTCTAGAACATTGTGCCCACAGCTCGTGAATATTTTAAATGTTTCAGTCTTTTTTGCTCCATATCAAGGTGGTTTCAGACTTAGAAGGGAGCCGGTGGGGAAAAGCTATGCTTATTTATAAGCCTTTTATTGATAATCCTCTAAATAGTCACCAAAGGAATAGAGATTTGGAAGTTCTCACTCTAACCAGGGTTTGCTAATCACTCAGCTGTGAGACACTGAGGCAGAAACTCTAGAAGTTTTTAACAGTCTTGTGTTGTACAGGTTGCAGGACTGAGTTTAATTCTCTGAGCTTGTGTCAATTATCATTTTCCTTGGGAAAAGATTGGGCTGTTTTACTTTGTGGGGTGGAAGGATTTCTATATATGATGGAAAATACTACCCTGTGACTGTTAGGTACAAATATTATTTTCTTGAACCCATTTGAAGGTACCTTTGAAAGCTATTCACTTGCATTCAGAGATGTAAGAGATCTTAATGTTATATTAGTCATCTGATTTGAGTTTAGAACATGGTTCAGGCCTCATATTGCAGGGTTACTGGGGGAGAGAAAGTTTAAGGAAGTATCAGTTCAAATGCTAACGTCATTAAAGAAAATGTGAAGAGGGCTGGGGCTATGGCTCAGTTGGTAGAATGCTTGCCTAGTGTGCACAAAACCCTGGGTTCAGTCCCCAGACTGCATAAACCTGGTATGTTGGCTTATGCCAATCATCCTAGCAGTTGAGAGGTGGAGGCAGGAGGCTCTGGAGCTCAAGGTCATTCTCAGGCACATTAACGAGTTCCAGGCCAACCTTGGCTATGGGAAATTATTCCTATCCCAAACACCTTTGTGTAATATTTTACATTCAAATGAATTTTAATCTAGGAGAAAATTGAAATAAAACACATGTTAAAATTATAGTTATTCCCATCCCATTTGAAAATGGTATATTTGATTTTTTTTTTTTGGTATATTTGATTTTTAAAAGGAGAATGGTCTCTGTGAGCTCGAGGCCAGCCTGGTCTACATAGTGAGTTCAAGGCCAGCTGGGACTACAGGGAGACCCTGTCTCAAAAAGACCAAAAAAAAGGAGAATGTATGAGTTGATGAGTTGGTAACTAGTGACTTGAAAATCTGGAATACCGAAGTGGTAACTGTAATATGGCTAAATGTACTTTTTCTGTTGCTGTCAAAACAACATGGGCTTCTTTGAGAAACTGCATTAGCTCCTAAGCCAAAACACCAAGACTCACATAAGGGGTTTGTCATTTTATAAAATCGTCGTTGCTCACTTAAGTAGACACATCTCTGCTTTTTCATATTGTCTAGATTTATTATGTATCTTTTAAATGTTTTTAGACTAGCAATACTGAAACAAGTCCAAGATATCTATGTAAAACTGATTATATAAAAATGATAGTTTTCTGTGAATAACATCTGGCTGCCTTGCTGCCTGAAGTCAGAAAACTTCACCCAGACTTTGTACATTGGTTCTCATGTTGGATAAGTTATGGAATTGCAATTGTATATCCCTTTTGCTGAAACAATCCCATAGTTCCTTCATTAGACATTTTTTGGTTTGGGGGCAAAAGATTGTGTTTTCTTGGCCATGATATGTTGAATGGAGAATCTATGCCCTAACCAAAGTTAACATCTATAAGAATGATCCCTAGTCTATGGTTTGCAGGTGAGTTTCAGGAATATTTGTACATCTTTTTCTGAAAAGGTATATGGTTTTATTGAATTTCCTAAGGCAGCCTCTCTTAAAATATGACTCTTCAAAGGATACTATTCAGAGTCCTTATAAATCATTAGAGTACTCAGCAGCCTCTGGGCAATTTTAGAAGGAAGTATATTGTATATATTTTAAATGTAAGATTGATTATATTGTCAGAGGCATATACTATTCTCCTTTGTAATCAATTTGTTATTAAAGACTGAATGATGGGGCTGGAGAGATGGTTCAGCGGTTAAGAGCACTGACTGCTCTTGTAGAAGACTTGGGTTCGATTCCCAGCACCCACATGGTGGGTATGAACCATCCTTAACTGCAGTTCCAGGAGAATCTGAACCCCTCTTCTGATCTCCGCAGCATTGCACGACACGGGTGCACTCACCTACATGCAGACAATACACTCATACACGTAAAATAAAAATAGTAAATAAAATTTTAATAAAAGACCGAATGATTTAGACTGCATGTGCTGCATAGTCAGCAATCAAGCTGAAGTTGAAAATAGTTCCCTGTCCTTATACATCACTTGCATGTTACTTTACACCTGCAGAATTCAGCAACTAGTGTTTTTATTTAAATTACACAACAGTAGCCATTCATAGACATTGGAATTGTATATTAAAAATAACTGTAATATAAGTATTACAACTCTAAGTACTATTAAAGTTTACATAGTAAAAATGTTTCCATTGTCAATATGGAATGAGATACACACACAAAAAAACCCCACCAAAGCTATGGTTCATCAAAGAGTCATACTCCATGTAACAAAAGAATGACATGTGTTGCAATTCTAGTATCTGACAAAATAGACTTCAAAGTAAAACTAATCAGAAGAGATAAGGAGGGTCACTTCATTCTGATCAAAGGGACAGTTAACCAAGAAGATATTACAATCCTGAACATATATGTGCCAAATTCTGGTGCACCCAAATTCATAAAAACAACACTACAGGACTATAAGACACAGATTAACTGCACCTCAGTAATAGCAGGGGAATTCAATACCCACTGTCTCCATTAGGTCAACTGGACAAAGAATATACAGACAGACATCTGAATTAAATGATACCATACATCAAATGGAACTAACAGACATCATTTGATTATTCCACCCAAGCACCAAAGAATACACTTTTTACTCAGCACCTTAATGAACTTTTTCAAAAATTGAACATATACTGGGCCACAAAACTAACCTCAACAAATACAAAAATATTGAAATAATTCCATGCATTCCATCAGACCACAAAGCAATAAGGCTCAAAATCAACCCCAGAAGAAGCCATAATCATCACATGAACATATGGAGATTAAACAACACACTCCTTAATGATGAATGGGTCAAAAGAGAAATTAAGAAAGAAATAAAAGTATTCCTGGAATTAAATGAAAATAACAAT
>NW_008334957.1:1647547-1656974 GCF_000622305.1 Nannospalax galili | reverse complement strand
AACATATAAGGAAATTGAAACAGTAATACAAAGCCTCCCAACTAAAAACAGTCCAGGCCCAGATGCATTTACAGCAGAATTCTACCAGACATTTAAAGGAGACCTCCAACCAATATGACTTAAATTATTCAAAATGATAGAATCAGAGGGAGAGCTCCCAAATTCCTTCTATGAAGCCAGCATCATGCTAATACCGGAACCAGGTAAAGATACAACCAAAAAAGAAAATTATAAACCCATATCCTTAATGAACATAGATGCAAAAATTCTCAACAAAATACTTGCAAACCGCATACAGACACACCATGATCAAGTGGGCTTTGTCCCAGAGATGCAGGGATGGTTCAATATATGCAAGTGAACAAACATCATTAATCATATAAATGGACTCAAAGACAAAAACCACATTGTTATCTCAATAGATGCAGAAAAGGCTTTTGACAAAATTCAGCATACATTTAGGTTCAAAGCCCTAGAGGGAACTGGACTGGAGGGAACATACCCCAGCATAATTAAAGTCATATATAACAAACCCACAGCCAACATCATTCTAAATGGAAAAAAACTGGAAGCATTCCCATTGAAATCAGGAACCAGACAAGGCTGCCCACTATCCCCACTTCTCTTTATCATAGTACTTGAAACTCTTGCAAGAGCAATAAGACAAGAGCAGGAAATTAAAGGAGTAATAATTGGAAAAGAAGAGCTCAAATTATCCCTTTTCTATCACTTTTTGCAGATGATATGATACTTTATCTAAGAGATCCAAAAGTTCCACCAGAAAACTAGAACTGATCAACACTTTCAGTATAGTGACAGGTTGTAAATTCAATCTACAAAAATCAGTAGCCTTTCTATATACCGATAACAAGCAATTGGAGAAAGAATAAAGGGAAATGCTCCCATTCACAATTGCTGCAAAAAAATTAAAATATCTTGGAATAATTCTAACCAAAGACACCAAAGAGCTCTACAATGAAAATTTAAATTGTCAAAGAAAAAGATTAAGGAAGATACCAGGAGATGGAAGGACCTCCCATGTTCATGGATTAGAAGAATTAATATTGTTAAAATGACCATCCTACCAAAAGCAATATATAGATTCAATGCAATCCCAAACAAAATCCCCATGACATACTTCCCAGAATTAGAAAAATCCAGCCTTAAATTCATATTGAAGCACAAAAGACCCCAGGGAGCCAAAGCAACCCTGAGCACAAAGAGCAACACTGGGGGGATTACTATACTGGATCTCAAAGTATACTATAGAGCCATAGTCATAAAAACAATATGGTACTTAATGGCACAAAAATAGACCCATAGACCAATGGAACAAAATTGAAGACCCAAATATGAGTAATTGCAATTTTAGCCACCTGATATTTGACAAAGGTGCCAAGAACACACAATGAAGGAAAGACAGCATCTTCAACAAATGGTGCTGGCAAAACTGGCTCTCCACCTGTAAGAGAATGAAACTAGATCCTTATCTTTCACCTTGCACAAAAGTCAACTCCAAATGGATCAAAACCTCAATGCGCAACTGAAACCCTGAAACTATTAGAAGAAAATATTGGCAGTAACTTACAAGATACAGGTGTAGGAAAGGATTTTCTAAATCAGACAGATGTTGCTCAGGAATTAAGGTCAACAATCAGTAAGTGGGACCTCATTAAACTAAAAGTCTTCTGTACAGCAAAAGAAATAATCAAAAAAGTGAAGAGAAAATCCACAGAATGGGAAAAAATCTTCACCGGTGACACATCTGACAGAGGTTTAACATCCAGAATATATAAAGAACTCAAAAAACAAAGAATCAAGAAACCAAAAGACCCAATGAAAAGATGGGCTAAAGATCTAAACAGAGAGTTCTCAGAGGAAGAAATAAAGATGGCTAAGAAACATCTCAAAAAGTGTTCAACATTGTTAGTAATTAGGGAAATGCAAATTAAAACCACCCTAAGATATCACCTTATCCCAGACTGGCTATGATCAAGAGAACAAATGATACAAAATGCTGGTGAGGATGTGGAGAAAGGGGAACGCTCATTCACTGTTGGTGGGATTGCAAGCTCATGCAACCTCTATGGAAAACAGTGTGGAGAACTCTTAAAAAACTAAAAATGAACGTACCGTATGACCTGGTTATACCACTCCTTGGCATATACCCAAAGGACTCATCCTATTGTAGAGACACTTGTACAACCATGTTTGTTGCTGCTCTTTTCAGAATAGCTAAGAGATGGAAGCAACCTAAGTGTTCCTCAGCTGACAAGTTGTTAACAAAAATGTGATATATTTACACAATGGAGTTCTATTCAGCAGTAAAGAAAGATGAAATAATGAAATTTGCAGGTAAATAGATGGATCTAGAAACTATTACGGTAAGTGAAGTAACACAGACTCAGAAAAACAAACGACATATGTTCTCCCTCATATGTAGATCCTAGCACCAAATCCTTTTAAATTCCAGGTCCTTTTAATAAGATGATGCTATACAGCAGTCCCTTCTGCATGAAATAGCCACCATCATCATGACTTTGGCTGAGCATGATCGCTAAACATAGTCACAATTGGGCTTGTGGATGGTTGTTTTCATTCATTAAATGAGGGCCAAGCAGGGTCACTGGACCCTCAGCCGAGTATCCAGCCACCCTTCCTAATGAACTAGTCCAGCCTTGGAAGACAAAAGAAAAATGAGGAAGAACTCAATAGAAGGATGCTTTTGGAAGCCCTTGTCAAGAACCTCCAATGCACTCTCAAATGAACATTTGAAAATTGCCCTGTTCTGACTTTTTTCTAGTTCCCTGTCTAGGACTTGTAATGCTAATTACTCTTGCCTTTACATCTCCTTCACATCTCCTATTCAGGATTCAAGGACTTTCTTCTCCCCTTAGAGATAAGAGTTATGCAATTTGGGAGTCTTTTAGATAGACCCACTGAAGGGGTACTCCAATTGCCTCACCCTGCGACCCTGTTCAGCATGGAAGAATCCAGAGTGGTCTGCATCCCCATTCCCTTTTGGCAATTTGGGTAACCCCTCCAGAGGATGGCATGATTAGAATAAGCCTCAGGAAATAGCTAGGAAGTTTGGATAAAAAGACCTCCAAGAAATATAGCCAGTTTCTGGGCTAAAAGTCAAAATGTCCTTGGGCCTGTTAGTAACATACTCTGTTCCAAAGGCCAAAAATGTCAAAAGTATTTGAGAGCTTGTATCTAATTCTTAAAAGATTTTAGGGTTACCTCTTCAGATGGGGGCATGTTGGAGGGGAGGGAGTGGGCATGGATTTAATCACACCTTATATGAATGTATGAAATTCTCAAAAAAAGTGTTTGTAAATGCTAAGAAAAAAAAGAATGACATGTGTGATGGCATGCCTGAGAAACTTGGGGAATAATCAGAAAACCTAAAGGAATTTCCCCAGCACATGCAACTAAACCTGCACCCCATTAACAGGGATTATCATCAGAGATCTGTTCCATATCTGAAAATAACACTGGAAAAACACTCTGAAGATCATTATGTTAAACAAAGCAAACAGGCTCCCGAAGACAAATATCATGTTTCCTCTCACATGTGGACTCGGGACTGAAAAACAGGATTTGAAAGCAGAAAGGAATTATTTGTGAAGAGGAGGAAGATCGGGGTCAGGGGACAAGAGCAGATCTGAGAGCATGATGCACACGCATTAACAAAACCCATCATACAAACAAAACAAACATACAATTAAAAACCCCATATACCCAATTGTGAGCAGAAGTATAGGTGTGTTTTTATTTATCTGCTCAGGAGTTTAATGCAGGTACACAAAATCATCCTTCAGAAATCCACCAGTCCCTAGAGCTCATGAGAGCTATGAGTTGAGAGAGCTATGAAACTGCTATGGGTTTCAGATCAAACACTCATGGTCAAAGTATATCAAATCAAACAGCCATTGGTGTAAAGCTACTCTGATAAGGCTTGTGAAGCCAGGGTGGAGCAGGTGGGGCTATATTTATCCTCCTACTTGAAGTTTATAAACAAATCAGTTCAAAATATATGAAGCAAAGATTATCAGGGCACTGGCAATTAGGCAATTAAGATTATTATTAGAGATGGGAAGGAAACTATACACACTTTGTGACTGTCCCAGGTTGTTTCCTGTGAAACATTTCAAAGCTGAGACTTTGGGTGGAAGTGCCTCCTCCCTGAGTTGAGATGGCTTAGACTTTGAAGAGATGAAGGCTTCTAGGATTTGTGGGACAAAGGAACAGAAAGACAAGAGCTGTTTAGAGAGAAAAATCCAAAAATCAACATTGATTCCACCTGAAGTGTTGAGCTAATTACTGATCAGTTCACGCATGTGAGCCAACTGTCTAACTTAAGGGGAGAAAAGACCAGTGGGTAGTGGAGGGGACAGTGCATGGAGCTGACACACCACTGGGAAGAGTGCTGATGGCCGACAGCCAGTGAGAAAAGCTTTGCCATTTACAGGTCTCCAGTAGTAGACAAAAAATGGCTCTAGTTTCTATGTTCTGTTTCCATCTACGAAAGTTTATGATCTGGAAAGGAGGCACATCCAAGAGACATGGAGTCCAGGTGTACTTATCTAGAGCAGAAACCACCGCAGTCAGATGATAAGCTTCATGAGTCACTGGAAGCTGAATACGGAGTTTGGTGAAAATGTTCCTGGAGCCGTAGTCTTAGGGAGCTTCCCACACTTAGAGCTAATCACCAGACAGTGTGAGTTAGAACTACAGTGGTACAGAGGTACCGTTATATACTTCATGAAAATGGTGACAGTCAGGAAGACTGCCCATATCAAGTGCTGAAAAGTAAATGAATGAACTCTCAGACATTATTTTTTAAAATCAAAAATTAGGGGCTGGAGAGATGGCTCAGAGGTTAAGAGCACTGACTGCTCTTGCAGAGGACCCGGGTTTGATTCCCAGAACCCACATGTTGGCTACGGACTGTCCTTAACTCCAGTTCCAGGGGAATCCGAAGCCCTCTCCTGACCTCCGTGGGATTGCACAACACGGGCGCACTCACATACATGCAGGAAATACACTCATACACATAAAATAAAAATAATAAATAAAATATTAAAAAAGAATAAAAAATTAAAGTCTGGAGAGATAGCTCAGTGGTTAAGAGCACTGGCTGTTCTTGCAGAGGACCTGGGGGTCAATTCCTAGTGCCCACACGGCCGCTAACAACTGACCATAACTCCAGTTCCACAGGAATTTGATGTTCTCTTCTGTCCTCTGATGGCATTGTATGACATGAATGCACTTATATACATGCAGAGAATACACTCATACACATACACAAATAGTAATAAATAAAATATTAAAGAAGAATCCAAAATTAGAGGTTGGAGAGATGGCTCAGTGGTTGAGTGCTTGCTGGTCTGACAGAGTTCTTGAGTTTGGTTCCCATTACCCACATTGGGCAGTTTATAACTGCCCAGTTCCAGGGTGTCCAACACTGCCTTCTGGCCTCTGCAGGCACCTGCTTAGACTCACAAAGGCAACACACACACATACACTTCACAAAAGTTTAAAAAAGAATGAAAAATTTTACAGACTTTGGAAGACAGCTTCAAAGTTCCAAAATTTAAATATATGCCTTTCCCATTATCCAAGGATTACATTTCTAGCATTTCTTCCCTAAAAGGAAAGCAGATTATGTCTACACAGACTTCTTCATGATTGATCACTGCAGCTATATTGCAAGAGCCCCAAAGTAGAAACAATTTAAATGTGAATGGATACACTACAATACAATGTTCCAATATTTTACTACTTAGCAATACAAAGAAATAAACTAGTGATAAAAATAATAGCATGGGTGAATCTGAAAATCTAGTTCAATAAAAGAAGCAAGTGAACATCAAGTTAATACCTCATCCTGTTTATACAATCTAGGAAATGTAAACTACTTGATAATGTCAGAAAATGGGTCAGCAGCTACTTAGTGATTTGAAGGTTGGGTGAGAATTTTAAAAAAAGATATAAAGTGGTACAACGAAGTCTGTGGGTGATGAGTGTGCTAATTATTGTTGTGATTTCACGGGTGCCTAAATACGTCAAAAACTTTCAAGTTGTACTTATTAATCGTGAAGTTTTAGATCAATGAAACCTTAAGAAAACTTGAAAAAAATGACTAGTCTGGCATTTCTGAAACTTTTGGAGCCTTTGTAGAAGAAAAACAGAACTTCTTAGAGAGACGCTGTATAGCCCAGAGCACTAGTGACTTCAGGAAAGAAGCACCCCAAGAAAAATAGGTCATAATAACAAAATATCAGCACTCTGAGAAGCAGGGAAGATTTTATGAAGACTTTTTTTCTGTTGTATAAGATTCTTAAAACATTATGACCTTGTGAATAGCAGATGTGAAGAAGTAAAGACAAGAGTAATTAGCATTACAAGTTCTAGCCAGAGAGCTAGTCAGAGGGGGGGAATGTTAGAGTAGCCAAAAGCCCCATAAAAATAAATAAATCAAGGAAGAAGAAAGATTACATGAAGTTATCAGAAAAAAGTGATGGGGAGATATGGGAGGAGTTAGAAGGGAGCGAGTGGGCACGGATTTGATCAAAACACCTTACATGCACATATGAAATTCTCAATAAATTATTTATGTAAAAAAAGAATAAAGCATCAAAAAAAATTATGACGTGCAAAATAAGCTTCTTTGATGAGTGGTAACTAAGGTATTTGCCTGTAAATAAAAGGATACATATTTTGCACACAGTAAGAAATTACATTAGTCCAGGGATGTGACAGTCTTGGGGTTTTCTATAAGATCTATGACCTATCCAGCCATGTGTATTTGGTTATGTTTGCAGTATCATATTTGAGTTTTTCCCATTGAGTAGCTGTTGATTTCCCCAAGATAAAAGTGCCACTACTGCACCAATGTCGTACACTGTGCTGGCCATTGATGTGGTATTTGGTATTGAAGCTGGTGTTGGACCATCAATTGATGTTTTCCCTTGGCACCTTCACATTGTTCTGCAAAGCTCCTGGGACCCTGCTCCTATGGCAATGGTGTCAGCATACACAAGTCCCATGACAAAAACCCAGCATAGAACTGGGGAAATGAACAGCAGACCCCAGTCTTGGCAACTGATTACTGCCAGGTGAGGAATTGCTAATCTTTCTAAAACAAGGGACTCTAGATAGACTGACTAGACCTCAGTGGATGGACTTGCACTGGGGAACATCTGGGGACACTGACTTGACACAGTGGGCCTTAACAAGGATGACAGAGAAGATGGGTTCCAGTGGGGGCATAAGGGAGGGTGCTGGTGAGGACAGGGGTATAAAGATGATTATTTGAGATGTTCTGTATGAAATACACAAAAATTCAATACAAACAAAATTAAAAAAAAATGATATGGAAAAATTGTCACTTATAATAACAAATAAATATATTTTCAGTGAGATATAAATGGAATTTTAGAACAGGGTTCAGTGAGTAGAACTGTCCTGTCTTTGATCAGGAACCTGAAGTTAAAAACAGTTATTAAAAATGACATACTTTGCATCCTTTCCCACGTGAACTTAGACTCAGATAACCCAACCACAAGCACATCACAATGTAAACAATCTATTACAGGCCCCATTCTATGGAGATTTAAATCTCAGAGAGGAAATGTTTTCTCCCCCCCCCCAAAGAATGCCAGAAATACTTTAAACACAACAAGTAAGTTCACTAACCTTTGATGCTCTGTAAAGATTGAGTTGTTTTGGAAAAGAGTCAAATGCTGTCTTCTAACAGAAGCCAGACTTCTAACATCTCTTGCATATATTCAGGGCCACTCCCTTGTCTTTTCATCATGAATAAGTACGTAGAGAAATTCTGGCCCTAGACAAAAATATCTAAGATAGCTGGACCAGTTCACAGAAACTTCTCTGGATGCCACAGGGAGTTTTGAGAGGCTCTTATTCCATAGAAATAGAGTGAACAAAATAACAAGGCATGTTTATCAAAGGCCTGGCAAAATGCCCTAGCTTAGCATAAATTTTAGACAATCTCTGCAAAGAGGAGATGAGAGATTATATTTATCAGTTGCTGGTGATTTATCTATGAATTTACTGCATTTAACATGCAAGCTCACACTGCTCAGTGATTAAGAAGAGACAATTTAAGCTTAGCTGCCCTGATGAGATGATATTCCTACAAAGCACCACTGTCTTGTTGGTCACTAAGATTTTCATTACACATCCACCTTCTCTGCTAAACTCTTAGCTTTTTTGAGACCAGCAATGTGACTTGGTGCTCTGTCATGCTTCAGAGTCTGTGCACTGACAAAGCATTCACTTGGTAAGTGTATTTTGGGGGACTGAATGAACAGGGAAGCAGGCTGCCTCCAGAGAAGGTGAGCACAACGAGTTACAGTGTATTACAAACCTACTTCTGTACAAGTGAACCATTTTCCAGTAAGGTAAAGAAAGTTACTCTGCTAAATATACTTCATCAGAGCAACAGTCTACAAGGTGGTTATAAATGGTCCTTTGAAAGTCAATGGAATTGAAGTGCAGAAGCATAAAGAATTTCTTCCGAGATAACTCAGCAAAGATGGGCTCCTACTTCAAAATCTTCCCACAGTCTTTTACTAACTCCCTAGGCGGTTTTCCATTTTTTTTCCCCCTCGAGTATTTGGACGCAATACACAGAGCCTTGTGAGGAATTGGATTTTCAGTTACAGGGTTTGGGGGTGGGAAGGCAGCAATGTTTCTGTTCCACTAAGGTCTCTAGATCTCTTACTGCTGTGTGATAACAATAATTACTCCCTCAGCTACTTAGTTTATACCAGCTTTGAGTCAGACACAAATTCCTTCTATAGAGTTCGTGTTTGCTGTCAGACTTTACTCCAGAATCATAATTTGAAATTCAGAATTCTTTCACTGTTTTCCTCAGTTCCAGTCTTCTCAGATAGAATCAATTCCTTTCTGTCTCCAATCTATGAATTAGGCCACTTAATTCAGGATGCCTAAGGTGAATCGTCATCCATAGCTGACTAGGACTTTCTCTTACTCACTACTGTCATCAGTTTTTCTAGGATTCTCTCTTACTCACTACTGTCATCAGAGGTGTGGGAGACCCTGTAGACGTGTTCTCCAAATTTTAATCATTTTGGCTTCACTATTTCTCTTATTTGAGCTGCTTTCTATGTTTCCTCCTATGAGCAGAGGACATTTCATTATTGTATTTTTATCTGAGGCTTTGTATTATGCCTTATGAATAGTAAGTATTCAGTAATTCAAAAAAAGTGAATCAAGAGAATTTTTCACTCTAGATAAGATTACTTATAAGCAAAAGATGGTTAATATTAAAATATAGAAGATAGTCATTTAAAACTTAGATGACAATTGTTTCATGGTGGATAAACTTTCTTTATGGTTCTAAATAACAAATATTAATAATGAAATGTCCTCT
>NW_008334957.1:1632545-1647521 GCF_000622305.1 Nannospalax galili | reverse complement strand
AGAAATAGTAAGTAATAATGGAAGTTGATATTTAGCTGAAACTGGAAAAATTGTTCTATATCCACAGATAGACAAAATAGTGTGTTCTGTCATTCCAAAAAGAGAAGCTTCCCATATGTATAGCATAGACTTTGCATGAATTTTTGTGTATACTAAAGTATATGTAAGCATCTTCCACACAAGGGTTGTTTTGATAGTGTAGGAAATTCCTGTGGAGCTGAGGATAGGGAAGATAAGGACATTCAAGTCCACTCCTTTTTAATAAATCTGCTGTTCAGACACTATTGCTGTAAGGGAGAAACTCAAATAATTAAAATAAGTACTGTGAGAGAGAACTGGGCCAGAAATCACAGAAATCAGAGGAAAACATTCTGTTCATTGTGTCTGACTTTTGGAAGTGCTTTTGAATTGGAAACTGCAGTGGGCTGGAATACCAAGCCATGCTGTCCAAATGCACAAGAATAAATTAAAAAACCCATTAAAAACAACCCCCCAAACAAACAAAACCTAAGAATGCTGGAATGCAAAGAAGTTGCATTTCTGTGTTTTTGTTTTGAATGTCCTTTATGAAACATGAGATTTCTTTGCATTTATGAAGATCTTGCTAATTTTGCTTGAATAGTGTTTTGTGGTTTTCAGCATAAAAAGTCCTACAATTATTTATTTGAATTATTGATAGGCATTGTCTTAATTTTTATGAATATTCATTGCTGAAGTATAGGAATACAATAATTGATTTTTTTATGTTGATTTATTGTCTTGAAAAATTGCTGGACTAGTTTGTTAGCTCTAATGAATTTTCTTTAGGAAATTCCTTAGAATTTTCTATGTATACAATAATGGCATTTGTAACTAGAGATGGCATATTAGTTACTTTTTTGTTGCTATGATAAAATACCATGATCAAGGCCATTTATAAAAAGAAAAGTTTATTTGGTTTAAAATTCCAAAGGGAGAGCCCATAATGGCGGCAGAGGCATGACGGCAGAACTTAGCCTGAGTGGGAAGCTAAGTGCTCACATCTTCAAGCAGGCACAGGAAGCAAGGGGAAACAGGAAATCCATCAAGGCTTATGAACTCTCAAATCCCACCCCCCAGTGATGTAATTCCTCCAGTATGGCTGCACCTCCTAAAGGTTTCATGCCCCTTCCCAAACAGCGCAATGAACTGGGGACCAAGTTTCCTCCTTCTTGGAGCCTATGTGGGACACTCATTCACTCTATCACAGATGGTCTAACTTTTCATCTCTAGTTGTGATGCTTTTGATCTTTTCTCTTATCTATTTTCTTTAGCTAAAAGTTCCATGAGAATGTTGGGTAGAATTAGGGAGAGATGACTTTTGTTCCTAATCTCAAAAGGAAAATGTTTTTCACCTTTACATATGGTGCTAGCCATGGGTTTTTACTGATGCACTTTATAAAATTGAAGAAGTTTCCTTTAGTTCCAAGTTTATTGAATGTTTTATTGTGAAAAGGAATTGGATTTTGACAAATGCTTTTCCTGCATGTATCAAAGTGCGGTGGTCATGTATCATTTTGACGTGTTGCACTGACTATGGAGGCCATTGGATATCCTGTGTGAGTTGGTTCATTTCCTCTACGATGTGTGTTTTGGAGATTAAGCCTAGGTGGTCAGGCTTGGCAAGCAAGTGCCTTTACCTGCTGAGCCATCTCACATGTCCCTGATGGAGTTGATACTGTTATAAAATGTTCCTTAGCAACTTTTCTTGTGTTAAAGTTGATTTTGGGAGCTGGAGAGATGGCTCAGCAGTTGAGAGCACTGACTGCTCTTGTAGAGGACCTGGATTTGATTCCCAGCACCCACATGGTGACTACAAACTGTCCTTAACTCCAGTTCCAGGGGAATCTGAAGCCCTCTTCTGACCTCAGTGGCATTGCACAACATGGGTGCACTCACATACATGCAGGCAATATACTAATACACATTAAAAAAAAAGTTGATTTTGATTGAGATTCACATATACACACCACCCTCTTCTGGCTTCTGTTTGCATTGTGTATATTTTTCCATCCTTTTAATTTAACATTGTGTCTTCTAGATACTATGTATTCAGATGGCTTTAAAATCCTTTACATTGATCTCTCCTTTTAGCTGGAGTATTTAATCCATTTACATTTAATGTAGCTTCTAATGGGGAAAGATACCTGCCATTTTAAAATTTCCTACATATTTATGGGTCTTATTTCTGTATTCATTTTTAGAGTAAGTACATTTTTAGGGTCATGTTTCATTTTTCTTTTAAAAAATTATTATTGTGTGTATATGATGTGTGTATGTATGCTTGTGTAAGCAGCATTTATTTTTTATTGTACATGCATGTGAGTATGTGTGTGTGTGTGTGTGTGTGTGTGTGTGTGTGTGTGTATGTGTGCACAAATGGAGGTCAGAGGACAACTTTTAGGAGTTGATTCTCTCCTTCCACCATGTAGGTTCTGGGGATTGAACCATCAAATTTACATAGTAAGGACTCTTATCTGATAAAACATCTCCTTGGCTCACATTCTATTTTTTCTATTTTTTCATATTTTTAAGCATATACAAAATCAATTTTCCTGTGGTATTTTGTGATCATATTCAGCATCTTAAGACAATCAAATTAGAATTAAAAGCACCTTAATTTTAATAATATACTCAAAATTTATTTTAATGTATCTCTGTTCTCCTCTTTTGTGCTATAATTGAATCAGAAATTACGTATTTATGCATCATATGCGCATTGTTTTATAGCTATTGCTTTATGATATTGAGTTTTAAGGCATGATGGAGAAGAAGACTGTTTTGGGGATATCTGACAGTAGTTACCTCTGAGACATCTAACTCCTGCTTGTTTTTATCCTCTAATTTTATTCAAGCTGGGATTTATCTTACTTTCGCCTTCATTTGTTTGAGTTTTGTAAGATGAACACTTTCTGATTGCTTGTCTATTTATTCACCACTTTGAAGAACCCTTATGGTCCCCAGAGAAGTCAGTGGATATGGTAGGTAATCTTTAACTTGCTGATTTTAGATTTTCTCTTTATTCTTAACTTTTATCAATTTGAGAATGATGTATGTATGTTTGGATCTTTAGTTCTTTGATTTCATTCTATTTGGAGCTATTTTAACTTCTTGGTTGCTTAGATAAAGATTTTCCACAGAATTTGATAATTTCTGGACATTGGGTTTTCTTCTCCTTTGTCCTCTCCTGATGGACCTCCATTAGGCATAGATTCCTGTGCTTTCTGACGTGCCACAGGAATCTGAGGAATTGTCAGATTTTTTTTCATTTTTCTTCAGTCTTTTATTTTCTTTATTAATTTTTCTGTTCTTTAAGCTGTATTTTTTTTCACCTCTTCAAATTTGCAGATATTTTTACCAATTGAAGTCTGTTTTGTACTATCCGTACTGAATTTTTTCATTTAGGCTGAGGTAGTTTTAACTTCAGCATTTCTATTTTTTATTACATTTATTTTGTGATCTGTGTGTGCATATGCATACTATGGTATGCCCGTGTAGGTCAGCAGACTGCTTGCAGGAATAGATTCTCTTCTTCTCCCACGTGGGTCTGGGAGAGCAAACTGAGGTCATCGTGTTTGGTGATAAGCAATTTTCCCCTCAAGCCTTCTTGCTGGCCCCAGCATTTCTATTTTTTAAAGACATTTTGTTTCACTATCTTTTGTACAGGATGGCTGTTCCTGTTTGGTGAGTCATCATTTTCTCCTTTCCTTAATTATTTACATATGATTTCCTTTAGTTCTTTGATTATATTTAAAATAACTTATAATTTATGTCAAATAATTCCAAAGTCTAGTCTCTTGAAGGAAATTTTGTTAGATTCTTTTCCAATGAATGTGGCATATGTCCATTTCCTTTGCATGCTGCATCCCCCCCCCTTTTTTTTGTAACAAACTGAGATTTTAAAATAACTCATTGAAACACAATTTTTTCCCCTAAATTGGATCTCCACCAGCCTTTTATTTTTACCATCATGCAGATATCTTCCAATTTCCCCTTCCATCTCCATGGTCTACTTTGTCTTTCAGAAAGCTGATCTAAATAACATGCTTCTTAAATCTGTGCTTTCAAGTTGAATTTGACTGACAGGGACAATTACAGGGTTAAAGGGAGGAAGTTGAGTGTTTAGAGTCTACTTTCCCATTCCCCCAGTCCTACTGTGTTGTGGTTTCTGCTTTCTGGGAGCTATCTTCTTGTAGAAATTCCTTTGATGAGTCACTGTGGATCTTCCGGGTCCTCCTCCACTGACTGCTGGCCACAGTGAAATTCTGGTGACCCTCCCCACACAGTTCCCTTGGTCTCTAGGTTCCAGTTACCTTTCTTTACCTTGCTGTCTCAGGCCTGGGCTGAAGGATCATCATTCATGTGATTTCCCTGATGTCTGACTAAACCTTTATAAACAGTCTTTTATTATACTCTCCTCAGATTCTCCAGTCTGAATGCACCAGCTGTTTCCTGCTGGGAGTCTGACTGATATAATTGCGGTGTGTGCCGTCTTTCTGTCTTTTGCACTCTATTATCCATGCTTTATTGGAAAGAAACAAAAGGTGAATGCCTGTCCTTATAACAGCATATGTTTTAGTTAGGCTTTTTCACACTGCTCGTTTTGTTTTAAAGTTTCAAGGCGCATAGACAATACTTATTCCATTTTAGGTGTTGGGAGTTTGGTTATGAAGGCATCAGGTGAAATAAGAGGATAGTGACTTCTGCATAAGGTTCGCCTTTGGGCAGCTGATACTGTGGCATTGTAGATCTCAGAAGGTTGGGAAAGCAGTCAGGACACTAGTCATCATTATAGACTATGAGCAAAAGCTCTAATGCTCTTGAATGCTTCTGTGTTTGGCCCATTTGTCCCCTGTAGGTAGCTTGCCCTTTGTAGTCTCTTTGATGAGCAGCAGTAAGTCATTTCTTAAGGGCATGCAGGGAGAGACTTAAGTTCCGTTTAAGTCACCATTGCTCTTTATACTCTTGAAGAGTGCCAGAAATATCTAAAAGAGCACACATATTTTTTCTTTATTTTCCTATCCAGAATTCTCCTTAAGGATACAAGAGCCGTGTTTATACCCTTGAAGCTAATAAATTCAATTCTTCATGTTTAGTGGCTCAGTGCTCAGGATCTGGCACCTGCAGCCTGCCTTGACTCTTTTGCTTGCAATGTTGGTGATGGATTCCAGGGCCTTGTGCATGCTAGGAAATTCCTCTTCTACTGAGCAACATCTCCAGCCCTTCCTGGTTTTTACTGATGTTGTGCCACTTAGTTATTTATCATTCTGTAGATCTAGTCTTTGTTCATACTGAGTATAACCATGAATCTTTTGTTTAGCTCTTGGGGGGAAATTTTATATGATAAAAATAATTTGGGTTAAAAATATTAGTTCAGCTATCATAAGATATTGCAACTACTATTCTCCTCAGTAGTGAGATGGTTTCAGCTTGACTTTGGGTAAAATAAATCACTGAACCATAGTCTGGCTAGCAGATCAAAACAAGATGTTTCTGCTGCTTCTGTGACTTGAACAAAGAAGCTGTGTGGACAAGGGCAGTGTGTGGGATCAATGCATTGGGTGAAGGGAATGACCATGGTTAGGACCAACTGTTGTGAAGCTGCCTTGGAAACTAGTTGCAGCACCAGCTAGAGACAGAACAGTAGCAGATCATGTACTTCAGTTGCTGTTATGAGTCACTTGCTCCTCTCTGGAGTTTGGCTGGCAAAAGCAGCAGGCGCTCCCCATGATCCCTCACAGTAGTGGTCTGTGGTTCTCACATATGGTTCAGCTTACTTTGTCTCCATTGCGTTTTGGATGATTTCTAGGCTTCAAATCAAACTCAGGGCGAGATGACTAATGACTAAGATCAGTGTGGGTCTTCACCATCTTCCCTGCTGGACAAATCTTTCTTTTGAACTCACCTCAGGGGTCAAGGGGTATCCTGTGGAACTGGCTGCCTTTATGTTTCAGGTCCACCCTTCAGTAAATCAGCTAATTGCTAATTTGAAGGGTGATGTAGGAGTGGCATGGTCAATTCTATAAAGACAGTTAGGAGGAGCTCTGAGTGGAGTTGCTTAGAAGGAACTTTGCAAGTGGCAGTTATTTCAGGGACTTGGGTCATTCAGAAAAGAATGTCAATCCTACCACTCAAGTGAATTTTATAGTATTTAAACTGCACCTGAATAAAACTGCTAAAAATATAGCCATTGGGGGACTGGGGAGGTGGCTCAATGGTTAAGAGTATTGACTGCTCTTGCAGAGGACTTAGGTTTGATTCCCGGCACCCACATGACAGCTAACAACTATTCATAACTCCAGTTCTAGGGGATCCGACACCCTCGTCTGATCTTGATAGGCACTGCACGACACCGGTGCACTTACATACATGTAAGCAATACACTCACACACACTTTTAAAAAAAGCCACTGGGCTGGAGAGATGGCTTGGTCATTAAAAGCTAAGGCTAACAACCAATTTGGTGCCCAGCACCCACAGTTGAGGGCTGTCTCTTCAGCTTCCTGGCTCATTCCATTTTTTCCCAGGCACCAAAAGGTTTTCCATCATTTTTCTATTACTTTTCTACAACCCTAGTGTACATTTACCTGTGACCTACAGAAAATGTAAAACACCTAATTAAACTTTTAGAGATAAAAATCATAGTCTGGGAAGTTCAAAAGAACTTTAATAACTAAACGAATAGAAGTCTCAAACTAAAAATATGCAATTGTATTTTACAATGTAAATTTAAACTCTATATATCTACCATAAATTTTGAGTATTATTTACTGACAAAAATGTACTACTAAGCTTCAACAATACTGTGAAATTTGTGAGTTCGGCATTCATTTCCTTTCCAAAATCTCCAGCCTATAGAAAGTTTTTCAATATACTCATGCTGTTTTTATAAATATTTTATTTATTTATTTTTTTATGTGTGTGAGTGTATTGCCTGCATATATGTAAGTCTTATGCAATGCCTGCAGAGGTCAGAAGAGGGTGTCAGATTCCTGTGGGACTAGAGTTAAGAACAGTTGTTAGCTGCCATGTGGGTGCTGGGAATCGAACCCTGGTCCTCCGTAAGAGCAGCCAGTGCTCTTAACTGCTGAGCCATCTCTGAAACTCCCATGTTCTTTTTTTAAATAAACAATGTTGATAAAAAAGTTTAAATAAAATATCAAAAATATATATACATATTTATTTAAATATTTATATTTGTATAAATATATACATGTTTATTTTCAGTGGTGGGAGTGGAACAGAACAAAGATACTAAGTAGGGTGTGTGTACTGACTCTGGGAGACATTATCCAGCAACAAATATTTGTTGATATCTGCCATGTGATTGAATATGAAGTATAAGTAGGTATATGCAGTGTTTTTATTGAAATAGCACTGTGGGTATTGAACCTATATTGCAATTCTTGGTAGAAGTACAATGTAGATGGCATTATAGTACAGAATTTTTTTCCTGGTATGTGATAAAAAGCATTTTTTGTATTTTGTCCACTGAGTATTTATGGAGTGACACATAATGTGTCAAGGAAATTATGTTTCTGATCAGACACTCTTTCCTTCTAGACTATCGTTTAAAGTACTGAGGAGAAAACAATTTCCGTGACCTAATACCTAACCAACAATGTAAGAGTAACTGTACTTTTGTTCCTTGTTACTCAGAGATGTCAGATGAATAATACTTGCGCTCATGAGAATGAAAGTACTTTTAAGCTTACTGCTGTCATGGTGTATAACCCACAAGCCTTCCCATGCACAGGAATAACCTCTTATTTATCTCTCCCTGCTGTTGGCTTTTTGATTTTCCTAAAGAATCATGCCCAGCTGTGCTGTGAAGTCAAGGCACATTGTCCTGTTTTCTTTATGAATTTGTGTGCTACTCAACATACATTCACTGATCTACTCAGCAAACACATTTGAGTACTTTCCTTGTCTCAGGCTATGGTCTCTGCTACTCGATATGAAAATGCAAACTCTTTTACAGAAACAGCAGGAAAGAAAATGGTTATTGAATGAGAAATGAGCATTATCCTACATGTGGCCTTCCTTTCAAATTGTTTAAATGCCTGTATACGCTAGAGTTTCAAAACAAGTGAAGGCTAGTCTAAATCCCTTAATCAGTCAGGGGCTACATGGTTCCAAATTCTTGGCAAAGGCGTTACTCTGAGTTTATGCTACATAATAGGTGCTGATGTAGTGCTTTAGATGTAGAATCTTGGGGACAAAAAGCATTCAGAGTTAAATGGTGATAGAATCTGTGGATGAACTGCCTTCTAAAGCCTCTGCAGTAATTAGCATTCTTTTTTTTTTTTTTTTTTTTCCAGGAGCTGAGGAGTAATTAGCATTCTTACAACCATGCATATGACCTCAATTCTCAGAAGCCTGCCAGTCCTGGATGTCTACAGGTCTTATTTGCGTTTGAAACTAGCTCCAAAGTGTAAAATGAAACAAGCCACAGATACCTTGATTGAAGTGGGGGTCCAGCTCAGGCAGTTTCCAAGACCTGTCTACTTGACTTTACTTCTCCCTCACCAGTAGGCCTTTGGGTGCATCTATGGGGAATCCCAGGGCTTAAACACTATTTGAAAATCATGGCTTTACAGTTTGTCTTTATGGCTGTGATTGGTTGTTTTTGTGTGTCTCTCTGTGTGAATAAAAGTAATATATCTTTCCTAACATTTGAAGCAAATCTATTTAGCTTTCAAATTAACACTGTGTTTCTTTTGCTGATTATCTTTTGAGTTTTAATGGTATTTAAATATTATTTCTAGTTCTCCAGGCACAAAATAAAAAGTCATTATGTGTTTCCGCATTGTTTTCTATGAAACAAGATCTCAGTAGGATGCCAATACAAAGTGTTTCATTATCTTCAGTGTGGAGACATTGTCCTTATTACAAATGAGTTCATGTGTATCACATTAACTCCTTCAGGTCATAAGAGAAACATTTAGCAAACTCCAAGAGTAACATTTTTAAATTTAATACACCGGTGTATTCCACTGAGGGATGAAAGCTTTCCATAGGACAGAAGTAAAGCCTGTGAGAACATAGTGCTGAGCTTTGGGACACTTGTAAGTAAACATAATAACAGCCTGGGGAGAACTGGCATTCTGACTACACAGCACTAGCTTGGCTAAGGCTAGAATTAGGACAGGTAAACAAATGAGACCTTCTAGACTGTTCTACACTTTGCCTTTCCAAGAACTCATAGCATGAAACTGCTCTGAGGGTATCAGTATAAACATGGCCTGAAACACTGTGATGCACTTGTTACACATGAACTCTTCTAAAGGGTGGTAGCTGTTTAGATCATCTTTGCTTGGTAAAGAAGATGGAAAGAGAATAGCAGCAGTCTACAATTAGGGAGCAGCCACTTGGTCTTGCTTTGGGACATAAGTGACTGCGTTCAGTGGTAGGGTGTAGACAGCCCTTAATGATTCCCAGGATTCCTCCTATGTGTACCCACGTGCAATTTCCTCTCCTTGAGTGTGGGTTGATTTTAATTACTTCTAGTGGACGGAATATGGTAGAAGGAATAATACATTTTAGATTAGTTTATAAAATGATGTTTTGGTTTTTGAGTATTCTTTCTATCTGTTGAGCAACTTAATTAAATTGATTTGATATCTTTGAGACAGAATCTCAAGAATCTCGCTGTGTTACCTCAGCTGGCCTCCTGAGCTCAAGCAATCCTCCTATCTCAACTTCTCAAGCAGCAAAGACTGCAAGTGAGTGTTATGGTTCCTGGTTCACTCTCTGTTAAATCACCTACCCTGGGGAAATTCAGATGCCGTACTTTGTGGAGAGGTCCTCATGATAAGTGTCCATGGAAGGCTGGAAGAAGGTTCTTCCCAAGTCTTCCTTACACCCCATCTTCAGATGAGACCACAGTCATCCTCATGGCTTGAACACAACTTTCTGAGAGATCTTTGTGCAGGGGCTAAGCTGTCTCGAAGTTCATAGCTCAAAATGATTGCTTGGTTTTATTGTTCGTTATTTTAAACTTCTGAATCTGAAAGTTAACTTTTACTCCAAAATAGGTGAATAATATAAAACATTTTGGAAATACAAATCCATCCTATAATATTCTAAACACGGTAATAATATAGGAAAACAAGTACAGGGTGATATGATGATTTGCTCTAAAACAGGAAACTTGATGTTTGATGACACTTCTTCCAACAAGGAGACAATGCATTTATGGTCAACAAACTGTTGCCTGACGATTAAGTATAGATAGCTACAGTCACCGTTAGCTTTCATAGCATTTGAGGATAGACTGAAGTAATGAACTGTCTTAAGTATTATTCAAGACTTAGGTCTCAGATGCATTGAGGGAAGTGCAACTCTCTCCAGACTAGAATTTAGGATGTTGGTAAACTAAAGGTTTCCTATGTCCCAGCCTACTTTACCCTCACAAGATCACTAGGAATATTAAGATTTACCATTATTCTTTTAAAGACATGGAAGCAAACTGAGAGATGTTAATACTTTAATTAGGGAATCATAGGTTGAAATGATCATAGAGTTATAATTTAGGTTTGTTTGATTTCTTCAGGTGTTGGGTTGAAACTTGAGGGTGACTAGGTTGAATAGGAGGTAATTATTCAAGATGAAGAGGAATTCAGTGAGATGTGATTAATTATGAGGGGGCAGTACACATTTTATGTTTTGGGAACTCATGAGGTCTGTGAGAAGAAAGGGGTGTACTTCAAGAGACATAATAGATTGGAAAACATACCAGTGCAGCCAGGAATGAAAAGAAAACTTACACTGTTTGCTAAGGTGATAGGACATAACTCTACCACTTTTAAGATGAAATGAAGAACACATCTCATTCGTCTGCTTACTATTCTTAACTTATTAAAAATTGTCTTGGAAATAGATATACATAATCCTTATAGGTCATTATTTATAATCTACATAATTATTTTCCATTTTCAGGCATTTGGAATATTTATGAAACTGAATTAATTATATCCTTTTGGTGTTTATATATATATTTTTTAGAATTGTGTGTAAAATTGAATTTACTTCATTTAGCATCGCTGAAGGAAAGAACAAATACCAAAACATTTTGAGCTGGAGTTTTACTTAAAGAGAAGATTCAAAGACTCAGAATTAACTGGATTTATAGTTTGCAACAAATGAAATTAGGAGAGTGGCAAAGACATTTAAGAAGATTCACTTTTTGGTATTATCTCCTTGTGGAGTTTAAAAGTAGTTGATATTTTCGGTTACAAGAATCACAGGAGGTGAATTCCAGTCCAAAGACCTGGTTTAGACACTGGAACAGTGGAGGGAATCTATGGGGTACCATGACATGGGGAAATGAAGAGTTTCCAGGTAAAAGAACCCTAGATCCCTGGGGCTAAGGTCTTCCGATGAAGTCATACTAGGGAAGAAGAGTCAGCGCTTCCCCTTCAGAGCATTTGAATTCCTGAGTTGCCTCCTGCAACCAGGACTGGCGTTGTATCATTTAAGTGGTAGTTCTTTAGTGCAGTCAAAGTGTCAGCTGTAAAAAAGAAATATGAAAAGAAAAAAAAAATCTTCTTCATCTACTTGAGATTTGTGGTCAAAGTTGCTGACCTGAACCACTCAACAGCAGGGTCAGCATCTGTCGTCTTCACAGGGGTGGCTGAAGCAAAACTTGTTTTGTCTGGTTTGATCCCATGGCTAGTTCAGGATCATAAAACAACCTTCAGATTCTAGCTGATGCTCTTCCCAAGCAACATGAACAAACATGTGTGGTCTGTACTACATGCAGGTCCGTAGACTATCTTTAGGCCCTGTCTTGATTTTCACTCTATCCCAGATTCACAAGTAGGTCACTCATACCCATAAAAGGTGAGGGAATGCTCCTTTTGTGGATAACTGTCTTCTGGGCATGGCATAGTTGTTGCATTCAAGAACTCAAAGCAGTTTTATTTACCTATACAAGACTTGTACAAGATCAAGTCAGCCAAAATCCCTGCCTAGATGGGGAGGTGGTCCCCAGGCTCCTCTCTTTACTGAGGAGCTGTTGGCAGTTGATAGCTGCTGGGGGAGGGAGAGTCATTCTTTTTGGAGCATGTGGTCACTGGTAGGTTTCCCATGTTTCAATGTATTGCTTCACACCCATGTACATGTGGTACACACTTAATAGGCCTTGGTGGGTTGCCAGAAAAAAATTTGGGGAGGGGACATCTAGGGGACTGTATGTGAGGAGTTGGAGGGGGAAATGCGGAGTAGAATGATCATATTTTATTGTGTATCTTATGAGATTCTCAGAATAAAGAAAAACTATTAAGTGGGGTGTGGTGGTGCACACTTCTAAACCCAGCACTCAGGTGGATCTCTGTGAGTTCAAGGCCAGCCTGGTCTACATAGTGAGTTCCAGGCCAGCTAAGGCTACAGGGAGACCCTGTCTCAAAAAAGACCAAAAAAAAAAAAGCATTAAAAATAAACTGTATTATATACACAGGATCCCAGAATCCAAATATATTCTGAAAGTCTGTTTGGAAATTACTATAATTTATCTATTATTTTTGAAAAATTATTTTATTTATTTTGATGACTAATATATTTATGTTATAATTTTCATTATTAAAAATTATACTGAAGTTGTTTCTTGTAATGATTCACTAAGAAATTGAAAGTATTATAGCCTATATAATAGGCTCAGGGTCCTGTCTACAATGTAAAAGCGTTTTCTATCTAGCTGGCTTGTCAGAACATCACATGTCTAGAAACTGAGGCTACTCAGGTGAGCAAGGGATAGGGGCCATCAGTAGTGCTAAGGGCACAGTCTCCCTGGGGAGATTAAACACAATTCAGATTGGTGTGTCCTATGGAAATCAGGAGAGGGATGATAAAATATGAAAGAAGTGAGCATTTGTTGAACATTCGATAACATGCAGGGTACTGTACTAGCTGCTATGTGTATGACAAAATTGGTTACCTGATTCCGTCTGGATCACAAATGTCCACAAGTTAGACACCATTGAAAAGGTTAAGAAACTGAGATTAAATCATTCCACAGTCATTGCCGGAGCTTGGTTTGACTTTATACTCGCCTGATTCATACTGCTGACTCAGGAAGAAATTCGGGAAGGAGTATAGCTATCTCTGTGACTTGTTTGACCCTCATGGAGTTTCAGTCTTGAATTCTCATGGTCACCTTTGATTGTGTGTGAAGGTCGAAAGTGTAATGCATTGAGGAATGAGCAGCATTCCAGACTGCAGTGGAAGGCGGCATTATTAATAAGATTGATCATGGCAGATATGTGACTAAGACCTTATTGACTCATAATCTGTTCTGGCCTAGCAGTGGGAAATAAAATTGATTGTCATTAATTTAACTATCATGATTTAGAGAGAAATTGGTAAAAATTTTAATTCTGGTTCTTAATTCTTCCTGGACAAATGTCCTTCCTAAGAGGGAAATGTTTCCTTAATTTTTTCCCCTTATTTATTATTTATTTTTATTTCTTGTGTACGGGTTTTTTTTTTTTTTGTCTGCATATATTTAAGTGCACCACATGTAGAGAGTGTCAGATCTCCTGGAGCTGGAGTTATGTATGTATGGTTGTTAATCAACACGTGTATGCTATGAACCAAATCCAGGTCCTCTGGAAGAGCAGCCAGTGTTTTTAACTGCTCATTTATCTAGCCCCTCTTTTTTCTTTAATTAAAAAATTAACAAGTATTAGATATCATGAAAGTTTCAAATGAAGTGCATTTTGGATTACCCTCCTTCACCCCTCTACTCTCCTAAGCTCCTTCCTAACCTTCTTCCCACCATGTGTCCTTTCTATTTTCGTGTCACGTGCCCTTCTGCCTCCCCCACCATCTTCTCAGTATTTATTTCTTACTCCTCTTTGGTCTCCTATTTCTTTAGACTTTATTTGCATTTACACCTTTTTAATATACATACGTGTATGCCCTGAAAGCTAAAAAATCTCTGTATAAGAGAGAACATGTGCTTTTTGTCTTTCTGAGTATGGGTGATTTCACTTAATATTATTCTTTCTAGATCTATCTATTTTCCTGCAAATTTCATCATTTCATTTTCTTTACAGCTGATTGGAATTCCATTGTGCATATGTACCACAATTTCATTATCTACTCGTCAGTTAATGGACATCTGAGCAGGTTCTAATTCCTTGCTATTACGACTATTGCAGTACTAAACATAGATGTGCAAGTATCTTTCTGGAAGGATATAGAATCCTTTGGCAATATGCCCAGGCATGGGATAGCTAGGTCATATGGTAATTCTTTTTAAAATTTTTTTGAGAAACCTCCATACTAATTTTCATAATGATTGTACTGGTTTGCACTCCCATGAGCAGTGAATATGGTTCTTCTTTCCTTACATCCTCACCAGTATTTGTTGACAGATTTTTAAAAATAAATAATTTATTGAGAATTTCATACATGCATATAAGGTGTTTTGATCAAATCCGTGCCCACTCCCTCCCCTGCAACTCCTCCCATATCTCCCCATTATTTTTTTCTGACAACTTCATGTACAATTTCTTTCTTTTTGATTTATTGTTTTTTCTTATGGGGCTTTTGGCTACTCTAACATTCCCCCCTCTGAAGAGGTAACCCTAAAATATTTTAAGGATTAGATAAAAGCTCCTGAATATTTTAGATGTTTTTGGCCTTTGGAAGAGAGTATGTTGTTAAGAGGCCCAAAGACATTGTGAGTTTTAGCCAAGAAACAGGCTACTTTTATTTGGGGTCTTTTTACTCTAACTGCCTAGCCAATTCCCACCTCCTATTCTTATTACATCATCCTCTGAAGAGGTTACCCAAATTGCCAATAGGGAATTGGGATGCAGACTGCTTTGGCTTCTTCCATGCTGAACAGGGACACAGGGTGAGGCAATTGGAGTATCCCTTCAGTGGATCTATCTAAAAGACTCCCAAATTGTATAACTCTTATCTCTAGGGAAAGAAGAAAGTCCTTGAATCC
>NW_008334957.1:1631467-1632467 GCF_000622305.1 Nannospalax galili | reverse complement strand
CAATTCCTACCTCCTATTCTTATCACACCATCCTCTAAAGGGATTACCCAAATTGCCAAAAGAGAATAGGGACGCCAACCACTCTGGCTTCTTCCATGCTGAATAGGGAGGCAGAGTGAGGCAATTGGAGAACCCCTCAGTGGATCTGTCTAAAAGACTCCCAATTTGCATAACTTTTGTCTCTAAGGGAAGAAGAAAGTCCTTGAATCATGAATAGGAGATGTGAAGGAGAAGTAAAGGCAAGAATAATTAGCATTACAAGTTCTAGACAGGGAACTAGAAAAAGTCAGAACAGGGCAATTTTCAAGTGTTCATATGAGAGTCCATTGGAATTTCTTGACAAGGGCTTCCAAAAGTATCCCTCTATTGGTCTCCTCCTCACTTTTCTTTTGTCTTCCAAGGCTGGACTCTAGAGTGATGGATTCAGGATTTGCTTTCAGTTATTTTGATAGCTGTTGGGTGGTTAGAATCAGTGTCAGTTCCCTCTCAAAAGCTTCAAGATAACTGAGGGTTTGCTGAGGCTTCTGTATGACCTGACGGTATGCACACTGGAAAGCCTTTACCCAGCATGGGTCATGCCTTCTCTTCCTAGCCTTCCCCAGATTGTATAATTTAGCTGTTTCCAAATCCAGGAGGCCATGTATGATTAGGGCCAAATTACATACCGTTGCCTCGGAAGAGTGGCTGGATAACCTGGCGAGGGTCCAATGACCCTGCTTGGCCCTCTTTAATGAATGACCACAACCGTTAACAAGTCCAGTTGTGACAATATTTGGTGAACAGACTCAGCTGAAGTTGTGATGATGGCAGTTATTTCATACAGAAGGGACTGCTGTATAGCATCATCTTATTAAAAGGACCTGGAATTCAAAAGGATTTGGTGCTAGGATCTACATGAGGGAGAAAATATAACATTTGTTTTTCTGAGTCTGTGTTACTTCACTTAGTATAACATTTTCTAGACCCGTCCATTTACCTGCAAATTTCATTATTTCTTTTC
>NW_008334957.1:1630496-1631253 GCF_000622305.1 Nannospalax galili | reverse complement strand
ATTAAAGATAATTTTTAAAAATTATTTATTTAATAACCACATACTTAGAAGAAGCATTTCATTACAACAGCATTGGCATACTCAATAACAATTTCCAGAGCTAAGATGCAACTCTTTCAAAATTGGATGTAATTTTTTTAGGTTTACAGTTGAATTAATACAGTTGTACGATATTGTACTCAGTATAAACCCTATAAGACATAAAATTAAATGAGGTTTTAAACTTTAAAAAAAATCTCTACTTCATTATTAAAATACACAGTTTCATACACAAAAATTCATTTTTAATACAATTGACACTAAGATGCACATGAGTTTCTAATCTCTATATATCTGATTATTACTAGTCACAGTCGGTTACTTTCTGAGCTCCTTGGCATCTGAGCATGGATATAAAGTCATCAGGTATATTTCAATGGTAATGTTTTTCACATCTACTAATTAATAAGGAGCAAATTTTTATGCTTTGAAGAATTATTATTATTATTTTCTTTACACCCACTTCCCAGATAGCACCCTCCCTTAGCCTCCCTCCCCCAACTAGAGTCCTTATACTTTGATATCCCTGCTACTGTCTGCTGTGTTGTTGGCACCCCCAGCCATTCCCACTACTTGCCCTTCTGGTGAATCTAGTCAGGCTATCTAGAGGTCTTTGTTTTAGGACGGTCAGCTGTTCCTCATCTAGTGCTAATCATTTGTCAATAGTCCTTTGGATAAGATTGGGGTCTGCTGTTCATTTTCCCAGTTCTATGCTGGG
>NW_008334957.1:1628767-1629760 GCF_000622305.1 Nannospalax galili | reverse complement strand
ATATACTCACATATAAGGATTTGGTGTTAGGATCCACAAATGAGGGAGAACATTTGTTGTTTATTTTTCCAAGTCTGTGTTACTTCACATAGTAACAGTTTCTAGTTCCATCCATTTACCTGCAAAATTCATGTTTCATCTTTCTTTACTGCTGAGAAGACCTCAATTGTGTAAATGTACCACATTTTCATTGTCTTCTTTTCAGTTGAAAGACACTCAGGTTGCTTCCAGTTCTTAGCTATTATGAAGCGAGCAGCAACAAACATGGACGTGCAGGTATCTCTGCAGTAGGATGAGTCCTTTGGGTATATGCCAAGGAGTGGTGCAACCAAGTCATATGGTAAGTTCATTTTTAGTTTTTAAGGAGTTCCCTATACTGCTTTCCATAGTGGTTGCATGAATTTGCAATCCCACCAGCAGTGAATAAGTGTGTCTCTGTCCCCACATCCTCTCCAGCATTTGGTATCATTTGTTTTCTTGATCTTAGCTAGTCTGACTGGAGTAAGGTGGAATCTTAAAGTGGTTTTAATTCGCATTTCTCTAATTATTATTATTATTCACCACTTTTTAAGATGCTTCATAGCCATCTTTATTTCTTCTTTTAAGAACTCTGTTCAGCTCCTTAGCCCATCTTTTAATTGGGTTACTTTTTGTCTTCATTCTCTGTTTTTTGAGTTTGTTATATATTCTGGATATTAAACCTCTGTCGGATGTGTCACTGGTGAAGATTTTCTCCTATTCTGTGGGCTTTCTGTTCGCTTCCCTGATTGCCTCCTTTGATGTCCAGAAGCTTTTTAGTTTAATGAGGTCCCATTTGTTAATTCTTGCCCTTGTTTCCTGAGCAATTGATGTCCGGTTTAGAAAATCCTTTCCTATGCCTATATCTTGTAGGTTTTTCCCAATGTTTTCTTCTAATAGTTTCAGAGTTTCAGGCTTTACATTGAGGTCTTTGAGCCATTTGGAATTGACTTTTGTGCAGGGTGAAAGATAGGG
>NW_008334957.1:1626606-1626997 GCF_000622305.1 Nannospalax galili | reverse complement strand
GGGAATGCTTCCAGTTTTTCTCCATTTAGAATGATGTTGGCTGTGGTTTTGATACATATGGCTTTTATTATGTTGAGGTATATTCCCTCCAGTCCAGTTCCCTCTTGGACTTTGAACATAAATGCATCTTGAATTTTGTCAAAGGCCTTCTCTGCATCTATTGAGATGACCCTGTGGTTCTTGTCTTCAGACGTTTAGTGACTTACGTTTATTGAACCATCCCTGCATCTCTGGGATAAAGCCGACTTGATCATGGTGGATGATCTTTTTGATGTGTGTCTGTATGCGGTTAGCAAGTATTTTATTGAGAATATTTGCATCTATGTTCATTAAGGATATGGGTCTATAGTTTTCTTTTTTGGTTGTATCTTTGCCAGGCTTTGGTGTGAGA
>NW_008334957.1:1626047-1626498 GCF_000622305.1 Nannospalax galili | reverse complement strand
TGGATGTAGATCTTCTTTAAATGTCTGATAGAATTCTGCTGTAAATCCATCTGGTCCTGGGCTTTTTTTAGTTGGGAGGTTTTGTATTACTGTTTCGATTTCTTTTTGTGATACAGGTCTGTTTAAGCTGTTAATCTCTTCTTGGTTTAGTTTTGGTGGTTCCCATGCCTTTAGATATCTGTCCATTTCTTTTAGGTTTTCAAATCTAGTAGTATTTAAGTTTTTAAAGTATTCCCTTATAATGTTCTGTATCTTTGTGGTGTCTGTCGTGATGTTTCTCCTTTTGTCTCTGATTTTGTTCATTTGGAGGTGTTCTTTCTTTCTTTTGGTTAACTGGGCTAGCGGTCTGTCAATCTTGCTTATCTTTTCAAAGAATCAGCTCTTAGATTCGTTGATTCTTTGTATTGTTTTCTTTGTTTCAATTTCATTAATTTCTGCCCTGATTTTTGTT
>NW_008334957.1:1599253-1624540 GCF_000622305.1 Nannospalax galili | reverse complement strand
CCTTTGATCAGAATGAAGTGGCCCTTTTATCTCTTCTGATAAGTCTTAGTTTAAAGTCTATTTTGTCAGATATTAGAATTGCTACACTGGCTTTTTTCTTAGTGCCATTTGCTTGGTATTTTTTTTCCCATCCTTTCACTTTAAGATAGTGTCTGTCCTCCAAAGTGAGATGAGTTTCTTGCAGAAAACAAAAAGATGGGTTTTGTTTCTTAATCCACTCACCTAGTCTTTGTCTTTTGACTGGGAGTTCAGTCTGTTAATATTTAAAGTTATTAATGAAAGATGAGTATTGAATCCTGTCATTTTTATTTCTGTTTACATTCTTGATATAGCTGTACTTTTACACAGTTATACCTTCATTGGGTTTCTTTCCACACTCCCTTGGTTATAGTCATTCCTTTCTTCAGCTCTTTGTATTGCTTCCAGAACTCCCTGAAGACTGGTTTTGTGGACATGAGTTCCTTCAGCCTATTTATGTCATAGAAGATTTTTCTTTCCCCTTTGACTATAATAGACATCTTGGCTGGGTATAGTAATCTGGGTTGGCATCTGTGGTCATTTAAAACTGGGAATACTTTGGTACAGACTCTTCTGGCTTTCATAGTTTGCACTGAAAATTCAGCTGTAATCTTAATGGGTTTTCCTTTATATGTAACTTATCCTCATTATTTTCTTTACATTTGGTGTTTTTACTATGATGTGCCGTGGAGTGTTTCTTTCCTGGTCCTGTGTGTTTGGTGTTCTATATGCTTCTTGTATTTGTATGGGCATGTCTTTCTTTAATTTTGGGAAATTTTCTTCTACAGTTCTGTTGAGGATCTGGTCCATGCCATTATCTTGGGATTCTTCTGCTTCCTGTATGCCTATGATTCATAAGTTTGGTCTTTTTATGGTGTCAACCAATCCCGGCATATTCCATTCTTGTGATTTCTTAAATTTTTCATAATCTTTGCTTGTGTGGTCTATTTCATCCACTTTATCTTCCAGTCTTGACACTCTGTTTTCCTTTTTGTTCATCCTGTTTGTGAAGCTTTCTCCTGTGGTTTCTAATTGGCTTACTGAGTGTTTCACTTCCTTCCTCATTTCACCCTGAGTATTCTTCAATATTTCTAACTCTTTTCTGAATTCATTCAGAAGTTTATCCCTATCTTCCTTCAGTTCTTTGATTTCTTTTATTGTATGTTCTTTAAATTCACTGAATTCTTTTACCATGTTTATAATTGTTCTTTTGAGTTCCATGTTCAGCGTTATCTCTAGGGGGTTCTCATTGTACTCTCCTAGAGGACTATTGGTATTTGATGGGGATATGTTATTTTGGTTTTTCATGTTATTATTTTTTCTCTGTGATTTTGACATGTGAATTTCTTTTGTAGTTTCTGATTCTTTTGTGAGACTCAGGCCTTCAAGTTTAGGTCTGCTTCTTCTTGTGAACTTTATGTGTCTTTGTGTTTTACTTTTTGCACATGAAAAACTGGTTTGTCTATGCTTCCGGTTCTCTCTTTTGATTTTATATTGGAGTGGCCAGATTGCTTTTGTCTTCAGGAGTTCCCACAGAGGCCCAATTCAGATGAGGGTCAGATGTTTTCAGGCTTTCTTCTAAGGTGTGGATCCCTCCAGGAATGATTTTGGCCTCAGGAATTTGGGGGTTGGACTGTCCTGGGAGCCTGCCCCAGGAAACATGCTGGTCTAGGGCAGCTGGTGGCCTTGTCACTCAGAGATGCAAAGGCAGATGAGGTGGGAAGAGGCCCCTTGGCCTCCTGGGGACTGGACCCAGGGAAGTAGAGGGAGGTGAGGGTGGGGCCAGGCCCAGAAGCAGTGCTTTTGGGGCCCAGAGAAGGCACTACTTTGGTCTAGATGAAAAGGATCAGGAATCAGTATTGGTTCCCCAGGTGTCTGGGGCCCCAAGACAAGGAATGGGGCAGAACCCAAACTAGGAGGAGAGAAAGGAGGGGTAGATGGGAGGGTGAATGAGGCTGGGGGAGTCAAGGCGCAGAGGGTGCAATGGACTTACACAAGAGGGAGGCCTGCAGTTAGGAGAGAGGCCTGTAGTGGGTCTTCATTTTTAGTTTTTTTAAGAGTTCTCCACACAGTTTTTCATAGAGGTTGCATGAGTTTGCAATCCTACCAGCAGTGAATGAATGTTCCCCTTTCTCCACATCCTTGCCAGCATTTGGTATCATTTGTTATCTTGATCCTACCAGCCTGATTGGGGTAAAGTGATACCTTTGGGTGGTTTTAATTTGCATTTCTCTAATTACTAAAGACGTTGAACACTTTTTGAGATGTTTCTTAGCCATCTTTATTTCTTCCTTTGAGAACTCTCTTTAGATTTTAGCCCATCTGTTCGTTGGGTCATTTGGTTTCTTGGTTCTTTGTTTTTTGAGTTCTTTATGTATTCTGGATGTTAAACCCTGGTCATATGTGTCACTGGTGAAGATTTTTTCCCATTCTGTGGGTTTTCTCTTCACTTTTTTGATTATTTCTTTTGCTGTACAGAAGCTTTTGTTGATTGCTGACCTTAATTCCTGAGCAACTTCTGTCCGATTTAGAAAATCCTTTCCTACATCTATATCTTGTAAGTTACTGTCAGTATTTTCTTCTAATAGTTTAATGGTTTCCAGTTTCACATTGAGGTCTTTGATCCATTTGGAGTTAACTTTTGTGCAAGGTAAAAGGATCAAGTTTCATTCTTCTACATGTGGAGATCCAGTATTGCCAGCACCATTTGTTGAAGATACTGTCTTTCCTCCATTGTGTGTTCTTGGCACCTTTGTCAAGTATCAGGTGGCAGAAATTGAATGTCCTCAGGGTTGGATCTTCAGTGATGTTCCATTGATCTATGTGTCTATATTTGTGCCAGTACCATGCTGTTTTTATGACTCTAGCTCTGTAATCCCCCTAGCTTTGTTCTTTGTGCTCAAGGTTGCTTTGGCTATCCAGGGTCTTTTGTGCTTCCATGCAAATTTAAGCTTTTTTTTTTCTAATTCTGTGAAGTATGTCATGGGGATTTTGATTGGGATTGCATTGACCCTATATATTGCTTTTGGTAGGATGGTCATTTTCACAATATTAATTCTTCTAATGAAGCATGGGAAGTCCTTCCATCTCCTCATGTCTTCCTCAATCTCCTTCTTTAGCGATTTAAAATTTTCATTGTAGAAATCTTTGGTTCTTTGGTTAGATTTATTCCAAGATATTTTATTTTATTTGTAGCAGTTGCGACTGGGAGCATTTCCCTGTATTCTTTCTCTAATTGCTTGTTATTGGTTTATAGAAAGGCTACTGATTTTTGTAGATTGATTTTATAACCTGCCACTATTCTGAAAGTGTTGATCATTTCTATGATTTTTCTCATGGAACTTTTGGGATCTCATAAGTATAGTGTCATATCATCTGCAAAAAATGATAGTTTGACCTCTTCTTTTCCAATGAGTACTCCTTTAATTTCCTTCTCCTGTCTTATTGCTCTAGCAAGAGTTTCAAGCACCCTGTAGAAAAGAAATGGAGATAGTGGAAATCCTTGTCTGGTTCCTGATTTTAATGGGAATGCTTCCAGTTTTTCTCCATTTAGAATGATGTTGGCTGTGGGTTTGTTGTATATAGCTTTAATTATGTTAACGTATGTTCCCTCCAGTCCAATTCCCTCTAGGACTTTGAACATAAATACATGCTGAATTTTGTCAAAAGCCTTTTCTGCATATATTGAGATGACAATATGTTTTTTTGTGTTTGAATTCATTTATATGATTAATGACATTTATTGACTTGTGTCAGTAAACCATCCCTGCATCCTTGAAGGTGAGATGGGTTTCTTTCAGACAGCAAAGAGATGGATTTTGTTTCTTAATCAGTTTGCTTAGCCTGTGTCTTTTGACTGTGGAGTTCAGTCCATTGATATTTAAGGTTATTATTGAAAGACGTGTATTGGTTGCCTTCATTTTGATGGCTGTTTGTGTTCTCTGTCTAACTTTATGTTTCCTAGATAATATCTTTATTTTCTTTTGTTGACCCTAGGGTATAGTTGTTTCTCTCTGTGTTTTCTGTATTGCTTCAAGTATTCTTTGCAGGACTGGTTTTGTGGACATGTATTCTTTCAGGCCTTTCACGTCATGGAAGATTTTTTTTTTCTCCCTCAACTGTAATAAACAGTTTTTGCTGTGTAAAGTATTCTGGGCTGGCATCTATTGTCATGTAGAACTGGAAATACCTTGGTCCAGGTTCTTCTGGTTTTCATAGTTTGCACTGATATTTCAGCTGTAATTCTGATGGGCTTGCTTTGTATGTGACTTGTTTTTTATTTCAGTAGTCTCTCTTTGTTCTGTATATTTAGTATTTTTACTATGATGTGTTGTGGGGAGTTTCTTTTCTGATCCTATTTGGTGTTCTATGTGCTTCCTGTATTTGTATGGGGATGTCTTTCCTTAATTTTGAGAAGTTCTCTTCTACAATCCTGTTTAAGATCTGGTCAATATCAATATCCTTTATTCCTATGATCCGTAAATTTGCTCTTTTCATGGTGTCCCACATCTCTTGCATATTCTATTCCTGTGTTTAAAAAATTTTTTTTCATAATCTTTGCTTGAGTTTCCAATTTTTCAGTTTTATCCTACAGTGTTGATATTCTGTTTTCTATTTCATTTGTTCTAGCTGTGTTGCTTTCCCCTGTTGTTTCAAGTTGGCTTATTGAGTTTTGCACGTCCTCCTTCATTTCTGCCTGAATTTTCTTCAATTTTTCTATCTCTTTGATGAATTCATTCAGAACTTTATCCCTATATTCTCTAGTTCTTGGATTTGTTTGTTCATGCATTCCTTAAATTCATTAAATTCCTTGATCATGTTTATGATTTTTCTTTTAAATTCAGTGTCCTGTGTTATCTCTAGGGGTTTCTCCTTGTAGAACTCTTCTACAGAATTGGTGGAGTTTGGTGGGGACATAGTGTTTTGGCGTTCCATGTTATTATTCTTTCCTTGTGATTTTTGTCATGCGAATTTCTTTTGTTGTTTATGATTCTGATATGAGAATTAAGTTGAAGTATGCTTCTGTTCGTATTATAGGGGTGCCTAGATCCTTTCTTTATTGGTTATGTAAAGCTGGTCGGTACAGGGTTCAGGTTTTCTCAGCTTTAATTTGGAGAGAACTGATGGCTTCAGATCAGCTATTCAGGAATACTCACAGAAGCCCAGTTAAGGTTCCAGTCAGGTGCGCTCAGGCTTCCTTCACCATGTGGAGGCAGGATCCAGGCACTCTCAGGCATTCCCCTGTGTTCTCAGGCCCTCTGCCAGAGGGAGGCCAGAACTCAGCACTCTCTGGTGGTCTGCTGAGATCAGAGCCACTACACTGATGGAGGTTGAAACTCACCCTCTCAGGCTGTCTGCTAGGATCTCAGACTTTGCCTACCAAAGTCAGATCCGCCCTGGGGCTTTGAGAGGGGCCTCATGAAATCCTAGGTAGGGGAATGGGTATGGCGCAATTAGTGGAAACTTACCACCACGTGGAGGCATGATTTGGGAGCTCTCAGGCAGTCTCCTGTGTTCTCAGGCCCTCTGCCAGAGGGAAGTCAGAACTCTCTGGAGATCTGCTGAGATCAGAGCCCTGTTGTCAGATTTTTTGATGACAACCATTTTGACTGGAGTGAGGCAGTATCTCAAAGTAGTTTTAACTTGCATTTCCCTGATGGCTAGAGATGCCCAACACTTTTAAAATCACTTATTGGCCATCTGTGTTGAGGGAATTATTTCTTAAAAACTTCATACTATTTTTTAATAGAGTGCAGTAAACAGATTATCACAAATGGGGGTAGATAGTTTGAAGGCTATCTTATAGATTAAATGACTAAATTAAATTTGATGGTCATCACCAAAGGTAAATTAGAAGCCTCATTACACTTGTTTAGGAACGTCAGGAATGAGAAACAGCACAAAGGGATGGAGGAGGTTGGGCAGATACTCTAAAATAGCAACTTAATATTTATCTTAAACAGTTTCTTATTTTTCTAATAAAACAATTATAGTTTCCATAGACAGCATTCAAGTATGCATTTAGTGAAAAAGTTTTTTATGTAGCAAATGAAATGTTTCAATTTTATCTTGTATTTTGTATATGTTTTTGCATTGACAGTTACAGTTGTATGCATTAACTATGTAGAAATGATACTTAGGATCATGTGTACATTGTAGATTGGGACTGAATAGAATTTACAGATTGCTTTTTGTAGGATGGCCATTTTTTACAATATTGATCTGACCAATTCTTGAGCATAGAAGGTCTTTCCATCTTCAAGCATCTTCATCAATTTCTTTTTCATTGAATGTATAGATTAGTGATAAAGCACTTGCCTAGCATTTACAAGGATCTGGGTCAATCAAATAATTATAGAGAATTTAGTGATTTGTATTTTAATATAGAGAAATATAGAAATTAACCAATATATAACTCCTAAAGAGACTATTTTTTATTAAAAACAAAAGTGTTGGTTTTATACACACTCATATATGCACACATTTATATACTTAAACACTTCTTTTATAGTTTATTTATTATTTTTATTTTACGTGTATGAGTATATTGCCTGCATGTATGTGAGTGCACCCGTGTTGTGCAATGCCGCAGAGGTCAGAAGAGGGCTTTGGATTCCCCTGGAACTGGAGTTAAAGACAGTTTGTAGCCACTATGTGGGTGCTGGGAATCGAACCTGGGTTCTCTGCAAGAGCAGTCAGTGCTCTTAACCACTGAACCAACTCTCCAGTCCACTTAAACCCTTCTTAAGGGGAGTCACTATTGAACAGTTTATTATGTTTCCTTCAAAATTATGCATAAATATGTAATGTTTATGTATGTACATATACAAATGGGATAATCTTTGTATTATGTTATGTACTGTTTTACACACACATGCATGCACATGCACTAGTACTCACAAAACCTTATGTTTGTGTTTTGACAGTTTTACACACGTATATAATGGCATTCTCTTTACTCTCCTTCCCTCCCTCTTTTATCCCTTTTCCTTCTTCATTCCCCCCCCAGGCCTCTGTCCCACACTCATGTCTTTTTCTTTCTTTTTTTTTTTTGTGACATACTGATTTTAATCTGGACTGCCTCTGTGGCCACTAGTTTGGATCTGAAGACAGTAACTATTCCTTCTCCAGAATCCATCAGTAGCCAATAGTTCAGCATAGAAGGATAGAGACTGATGAACCTCTCCCTGATCCATGTTTGATTATTGGCAGGCCCACTCAGGCAACCACCGCTGCTGTGACACCGTGTGTGCAATGGCTGTGCCATACCCTAAGGTACCATCGTGCATCTTTTCTCCTTATCTTTGGCTTCTATATTCTTTCCACTCCCTCTTCTGAGATGTTCCTTAATCTTTAGAGGGGGGTTCTTATAAGTTGTGGAACTTTGTAATTGTCTCCATCATTACAAAGAGTAGTTTCTTTGATGAATGGTAGTGGTGAGAGATACATTCATCTGTGAATATAATGATAGTATTTAGGATATAATAAGCTACAGTGGTTTAGGAACATGGCAGTACTAGGTTTCTTTCTAGGGTTTGTGACCTCTCTAGCCATGGGTTGTTTACAATATGATCTTTTCTTAAGACTAATCACCCACTGCTGACATTTTTATGGGTTTTGCTTTTGTATTGTTTTAACATGGCAAACCATACTTGTTCTAGTTTGGTTACTGTTGCTGTGATAAAAACCATGACCAAAAAGCAACTTGGGAAGGAAAGGGTTTATTGCATCACATACTTTCAAGTGACAGTCCTTTGAAAATTGAGGGATGTCAGGACAGGAACTCATGCTAGGAACCTGGAGGCAGGAACTGAAGCAGAGACCATGGAGGAATGCTGCTCACTGACTTGCTCCCCTGGTTGCTAGCTACTTTTCTTATATGGCCGAGGCCCACCTGCTTAGGGATGACTCACACTGGGTTGGGCTGGGCAGTTAAGAAAATGCCCCCACAGACAGGCCCCACGGGGCAATGTAATGGAGGAAATTCCTCAGTTGAGGTTCCTTCTTCCCAGATGTCTTTAGTTTGTGTCAGGTTGACAAAACTACCCAGCAGTGTTGCTAAAGACATCTTCACATGAAAAGCTTGACACACTTTTCCAAGTATGAACTTTGACTAATGTCATTATATCTTTTCTACACCTTTGAAAGGTAATTCTGACTTGTTCTTGCTTAGTGATTTTGATTCAAAACTGCTCGCTCTGGGAATTGGAAAGTGTCTGTTTTTCTATACCTTACTGAGTACTGGATATCAGTGTATATTTTTATTTTTGCCTGTTTGGTAAGTAGGAAATGGTATCTCATCTTTTGAATTACATTCCTATAAATTGTAAATGAGACTGTTTCTTTTTATTGTGTTTATCACATTTAAACATTTTTCAATTTATTTTTATTTTTAATTATGTGTATATGTGTGTGTGTGGGGGGTATGTGCATATGAGTGCAGGTGCCTGTGGAAGCCAGAGGTGTTGGATCCTCCAGGAACTGGAGTTATAGGTATCTGTGAGTCATCCAGCATGGTTACTGGGAATTGAACTGGGGTCCTTTAGAAGGGCAATGTGCTCTTAACCACTAAGCCATCTCTTCAACCTGCATTTACCACATTTTATATTTATACTTTTTGTGATTGTTCATACATTTGTACATTTTTTTCTACTGGGCCATTGATTTATCTGAGTTCCTTGTGAACTAATCAGTGTGTAATTACTGAAAGCACACCGAGTGATACTATAATAGATCTGTTCTTCCAGCTTGGCATTTTGTTATAGAGTTTTGATTTCAAGTAATCAAATGTATCCAGTTGTTCCTGACAGCACCTAGGTTTCTGCCATGATTCAAAGGCCCTTTTCCACTCTCACAACATGCATAAATTATGAATAATTTCGGCAATCTTTCATCTGGAACTATTATTTTGAATATTTTAAAGCAAGGGAGGAATAGCATGTGATTTGTAGTTTAGAAGTTCACTTTCGGTGCTATGTGATACATGGGTTCAAAGCAAGAATGTGGAGTAGGGGAGATGAAGTAGGACACAAAGACCTGATGGGAACTGGCCTGAGACTCTCAAGGAGGTAGACAGATGCTATGAAACTGTGCTCACAGGACTTGACTTTGCTCAGGTTGTGTGGGAGAAATAAAGCCTCTTTCTAGGTTGCTTTACTTCTGAAACTGATGTATGCCAGTGATATTCAAATGGAAAAGACTGGGACTGGTGGCAGAATTTTTGAGAGACTGTCTAGAATTCTAGTTTAGACATGCAAAGTATGAGACGCCAAAGAGACATCAAATGTAGTTGTTCCCTGTTAGACTGTAACAGATTATATGCATCTATGCATTTGGAGTTCAGTGGTCAGCTTTGGCATGGTTAGAGTTTTAGTCACTGAGTATGGTTAGAAAAGACCAAGGAACTCCGGCATTTAGGTCAAGAAAAGGGGAAAAGAACCAGCAAGGGAAAGTGAGAAACAGTGGCTTGAAACCTGGACGAAAACTCAGAGAGTGGTACTGTTGAGGCAAAGACAGATGTCAGCTCTGTTAAATGATGCTGAGTGGGTCAGTGACACATTACTGGGAAGTGCTCCTGGGGTGGGGTGACAGGAATGTCTTAGTGGGGTTGAGGGTGGCGGCCAGCTCTGATGGACTGAATTTGGATGGTGGGCAAATATTTATATGTGAGTCAACCTTCCTTACTCTTCCAGCATCGTCAAGGCATTCTGTATACTGGCTACACAGCAGTAATGCCATCATAATGGTTCTCCATGCGATGCCACCCTTAGACCTGCTTCCCTTTCACTTTCTCCTATCCTGCTCTAATTCCCGTAAGTACCCGTACATTTTACGTTATCTTCTCCTTCTTCAACGTCTTAAATCTTTTCCATGTGCCCTTGAAAACTCAGTCCATCATAGTCAAGTTTTCTAAATCTTGCCCACCCCTCGGCACACTGCTTTCTCCTTCTCACTGGAACAGAAATCTGACCCCATCCCAGAGCATGCTCTTCCCTACTGACACTGACATCCTAAATTCTAGTTGGTTTTTGCTCACTTTGCTATTTTCAGACTTTTCTAAAATGTTACATCTCAGCATGGAGCACAGGACCGATGCCAGCTCAGTCAGACAAGGGCCCAGAGTGGAACAAGGGAAATGGTGCTGCGCTGGCCCTGCTCTGGGAACTGCTGGGAGACTGATCACTACTAGATGAAGGCGAGTAGGCCTTACTTACGATCTCTAGATGGGCTGACTAGGCTCCACTGGATGAATGTTCACCAAAGGACATCTGGGTACAAATGTTTGACTGGATGGGACTTAATGTATATAGTAGAATACATAAGGTCCTGGGGTCGGGAGAGGGATAGGGGGTCATGAATGGGGGAGAGTTTCTGAATTTGATTAAGAACTGTTGTATGAAATGTACAAAAGCTCAATAAAAAAATTCACCTTTGTCTCTGAGCCACCACCATTCACCATTTCTTTCACAGCACACTCTGTCCATTTATTTTTCCATCATTTTAGTGCCTGACAAATTGGAACTCTCTAATATTTCTCCTGTATAGAAAGCAAACTAGAACAGTAAGCAAGTACTCTACTCCCTAAGCCATCGTCCTACCCTTATTTATAAAGATTTTAAAAGAATAAGTGAATTGTTCTCAGGTCACCCATGGCTTCTTGGTGTTCTGGTTCTAGAGCCTGGTTTTAGGCAGCCGTTTTCTTTTCTAGTCAATGCCTACATTAGGCACCAAGCAGATGTTGTAGGTATCAAGGCAAAGGAAATTGGCTCAGATTCTTATTACTCTGTAAGACATAGCAAGATGGGCCTACTTATCATTCATAACATCTCTAAAATGTATTAGGCTCTCTAGGGTATGTTTACTGAAATCAATACTACAAGCCACATTATTAAAGAATTATGATGGCAAAATTGAATGCTTGAGTGCTTTTGATATACAGCCAAAGATTTAAGCAAATGAAGCCAAAAGAAGACTCACTGCCCCTTTTAATCTTTATGATTGGTTAAGCATTACTTTATTAACAAGAAAGGGAGAAAAGGGGCTAAGCATGATGGCTCAGTGGGTAAATGGCTCTTACTGCCAAGCCTGATGACCTGAGTTCGATTTCTGTGTCCTACATGGTGGAAGGAGAGAACTGACTCCTGCAGATTGTCCTCTGACTTCTACATATGGGCTGTGGCATGCATCTGTCTTCTCCCAATGAATAAACACATGTCATTTCTTACAACATTAAGAGCTTGCGATAAAATGAGCCTGAGTTTTTCCGACGTCCTGGACTAGACAGTACCTTTTCCTTCTCGCCTTTGTCTTGCTCTTGCTGATGGGTAGGCATGAGGAAATGCCTCCATTCTGCCTTTTTAGACCTTTAGATGAAATGGAAGATTCAAATCTTTCACATATTCTAGGAGAGGCTGTTTTCTTTCACAGCCTACTTGCAGATAAGGCACTGGTTTTTATTTTAGAAACAAGTTTGGCAACAGTTTAAAAGTAGAAAACTTGTGCAAGTTAATTCCTAAAGTTCTTAACTCTTTTCTTCCAACAATGTGGACATGTTTATTTGTGTATGACACAGGATATAGGCATGTTGTGGGTGGTATTTGTTAACAGAATACATTTGCTATTATCTCTTTTCCAAAGTACCTCATGATCCACTAACTGATGTTTAAGTTATTAAGAATTCACGTGCTCCGTAGGATGAAATTTTGATGGTTGTTCAGTGTACCTACCTTTAATAAGGTAGACTCTAGCTGAAGGACAGGAAGGCTGTGTCTGTGGTGTATGAATATGCGTCTTCATACACTTGCACATACATGTACAAATATCTATCTTTATTTGACAAGAGATAGTGAAGCTCATGTTTAGAACTTAAGATGCTTTCGGGGGGCGGGTCTCAAATCTGGATGGAGCCTTATAAAACTTTGAAAATCCTGAAGTTTTGGGTAGTTGAAAGGCTGAGACAGGAGAATACTCTTTGGTCAGGTTTTTGAAGCCAGCCTGGGCAATGTAAGACCCTAGGTCCACAACAAACAAATGAAAAATCACCAAGAAGACTTTGAAAATCACCTGAGTTTAATGGTAATGTCAGGGTGAGGGCTGGTGATGGGAAGTTCTGGAGTCTGGGATGTTAGAAATGAAGAAAAGGATATTTAACAAACATTTCTTCAATAAATAAACAGTACTTTTATGTTCAAAAAAATAACAAATGATTGGACATTCTATGAGTGAAAGGTGACTGTGAAAGTTTTATGAGCCATTCTAGGATGTGTGCAGAGCGATTGTTCAGAGTCCATGGCACTGTGTCTCTTGGAAAGTGAGCAGAGCATTTTCAAAAACAGGAAAACTGTTTTGCCTCAAGTTTCATTCTCAAATCCACAATAGCTATTTGACCTATTCCTAATGGCAAAATAATTTTTCATCATAAACATCTTTAAGCTTTTGGTCTTCTTGATACACAAGGGAAAGAGATCAGATGACTCGGATCTGGTAACTGGAAGGTGACCTTCCTTTAAGGCAGTAGTTGGGGAGATAAGCCTTGTAAAACCCCTTCTTCTTTTGATATTAAAGCACAATTCTTTGCCTTTAAAAGATACTTTGATGCTTTCAGGCTTAAACATAGCATGAATTTAACATTGACTGTTTTCTTGATATTGAAATGAAAAAAAGAGATGTTTCTTTCTTATAAGCCTCCCTCCCTCCTCTCATCCCCCACAAATACAAATGTAGGTTCTCTCTCTCTCTCTCTCTCTCTCTCTCTCTCTCCCTCTCTCTGAGTATATGTGTATATGTGCGTGTGTGTGATGTGTGAATGTGTGTGTATACATGTTTATGTATATTGTTTTTTAAAAACCCTTCCTGTTACATTGGGATAAAGAGAAGAAACAATTCTTAGAGTTTGTACTGAGATCAACAAGCACTGGGACTTTGCCTGTCTGATGCTTTGTACATCCTCAAAGATGACACTTATTTTAGAATACTAAGGCAGTTACTTCTGGGTGTGAAACTGCTTGAAACAATTTGAGTCTCCTCTCATGGGTAAAATGCAGTGGATAACTTGAACTTGAGCTGTGAAAGCCTGAAAAATCTGCTTTACTTCTACTTCAGAGCCATTATGCATTCAGAATTTTATTGATCCCAGGGCAATGAAATTTTATTTTGATCTGAGTTACTACCATAACTGGTTCTTAAAGAAGTCACATTTCAGTTTAAGGACATTGAGGCTATTTAAATGTTTTAAAAAGTGTCTGGGTGTTAGAATTCTTTAGAGAAATACACTCAATAACATGTGAGATGTATTACATGAGAGAAATGAGGGAAAGGGAGGAGAGACCAAGTCTTCAGACTTGGTCTCTGTGGTCATGGAGACTAATGGGCACTAGGTGTGTGGTCAGCAAGCTGTAGACCAGGACAGCCTATAATTTTGGCCCAGTCCTGAGATATCAGATCTAAGATGCAAAAGATGATGATGCTTCAGTTTGAGTGAGAAGACGGGAAAAAATTGATCCCCCAACTCAAAGGGCAATCTGCTGTACTCAGTCTATGAATTTTAAATGTTAAGCTCATCCAAAAACACTCCCACAGAAATAACCAGAAATGTTTGATCAAATATGAATATACTCAATGGCTCAGTTAAACTGAAGCATAGATTAATCATCAGAATTCCATGCCTTGCCTACTTGACAACTCTATCCATCTTAAACCACACTTGATCATTGAATGAAGACTGTTGAGCAAAATCATAATTCTACCTGCCGTGATACCATTCCCTGCATATGGGTGGAATCCTATAGATAAATATTAATGTCCTGACTATTTATACATCAAGGTCCTAACCCTCAGGGTGGGTGTATATGAGGAGGGGGCATTTAATGAGGGAATTAGATTAAATGAGGTCATGAGGTTGGGGCTGGCTCTGTGCCTATACAGAGTAAGGTGAGTGTGCTGGATAGCTTTAGTGTCAACTTGACACACCTGGGTTGAGGGAGCCTCAATCGGGAAATTGCCTCTATTGGACTGGCCTGTGGCCATGTCTGAAGGGCATCTTCTTGATGAGTGATGTGGGAGGGCCCAGCCCACTGTGGGTGGTGCCACCCCTGGGCAGGTGGGCCTGTGTTGTATAAGAAAGCAGGCTGAGCAGGGGCCAAAGGAGCAAGCCAGTAAGCAGCATTCCTCCATGGCCTGTGCTCCAGCTCCTGCCTCCAGGTTCCTGCCCTGAGTTCCTACCTTGGGCTCCCTGATGAACTGCGTGCGACCTGGGAGATGTAAGACAAATAAACCCTTTCCTCCCCAAGTTGGTACTGGTCAGAGTGTTTTGTCACAGCAATGAAGAACAGACTAGGACAGTGAGTATTCCTGCATCCCCTTCAACCCTTGTAAGCACAGAGGGAAGAAAGTAGGACATCATGCAAAGGCAGACACTTGCATGCCAGAGCGGGTCTTCAGAGGAAACCTAATCTGTTCAGACCTTGGTTTTGCATTTTGCAGCCTTCAGAGTTATGAGAAATAAGTTTCTCTTACTTATGTTAATTTTTAAATGGCACCTGGAGCAATCTAGGCAAAGAAGAGCTTAGGAACTGGAGTTAATTTTACGCTTCAGGGTTCCTGACATCAGAGATTTTTGTTTGAGGAAGAACATACTCATTGGCTGGCACATGACCCTTTACTGCACAATGATGGTCATCAATGGGTGGTGATGAAGGACAGGGAAATCCTGTGTGAGCAAGTGTCTCTGCAATAAACATTTATCACAGTGGGAAGATATAAACATGTCTTCAAAAAATTGTGTGCGTGTGTGTGTGTGTGTTGGTGTGTGGGCGTGTATGTGTGTAGCATGTGTGTGTGTATTGGTGTGTGGGTGTGTATGTGTGTGTGGCATGTGTGTGTGACACAGGTTGAGATCTGGTGGATTCCTCAGTCACTCTTCAGCTTGGTTTTTGAGATGGAGCCTCTCACTGAATCTAGAACTCACCAACTAGGCAAGACTTGCTGGCCGAGCACCACGGATTCTCCTGTCTTCACCTCTCTAGTGCTAGGATTGCAGATATGCACCACTGTGCCAAGTTTTTTCACCTGGCCATGACGAATCCAAACTCAGGTCCTCATGTCTGTGTGGCAAGCACTTTACCAACTGAACCATCTTTCCAGGATGGAACATCTTTTAAATAAATGCATTAGAGCTTTAAATTAATGTTGAACATTTTTATTGAATTTTTGTGACTTTTAATGTAGTTTGTTAGAATTTAGATGCTCTTCCCTCTCCATACCTCCCCCGACTGCCTCCTTCCCAATGTAATGTACACACACACACACACACACACACACACACACACACACGAGTCTGCTTTGTGTCCCCAAATGTCTTTCAGTGTAGGTCCATCCACTGGGCCCACCAAGATTCCTATGTCTATAAGACCCTGTCTTTCCCCCTCCCAGCAATCATCAATTGCCAAAAGTTCCTTAGATTGAGTTGGAATTTCTTCACTTGTTCGTGTCTATGCTGGGATTTTGTCTGGTTTGAGCTTGTATAGGACGTATGCACGCTGTCACCCTTGGTGTGAGTTTATTTGTCTGGAGATCCTGTTTCCTTATGGTCATCCACCCCCTCTGACTCTTAGAATCTTTCCAATTACTCTTCTGAAAACAGCCCCGAGCCTTGGGAGGCAGAGGGCCTATTTGGAGATAGGCAGTCTACGACCTCTTGTTCTCTTCACATGGGTTAATTGTGGGTTTGTGTTAATCACCATTGGCTGCACAAGGAAACTTCTCTGGTGAGAGTTGAGAGATGTATTCATCCTATGAGGCTGTGCTGAATATGTGCCACTTAGGGTTAAATGTCTCACAGCCACTTATTCTTTGTATTTAACCAGTTCTGGAACTCTGTAATAGTCTACATCTGTTGCAAAAAGGAGCCTCTTTGATGAGGGGTAAGTGGTACACTTGGCTGTAAATATGAGGATGCATATTTTAAAATAAAGTAAGAAATATGTCTATGTTTACAGTACCACACATGGGTTCCCTCCCATTGAATGAGCCTTAATTCCAATTAGACAAATATTGATTATGAGCAAGATAAAAGTGCTACTACTGCACCGATAGGGATAGTTTGCTGGACCAGTCATTATCGTTTATTAGGCTTTATAATTGGGTAGGACCATTGGTTGTTTTTATCTCTTGGCAGTTTGAATAGTATCCTCTGATACCATGAGGACTAGTCTTCAGGGAGGAGGCTTCTAGTCAGTTCCAGTTTGATTTCCCCAAGTCCTGTGTCCTAAGTGTGGCCTGTCTCCAGCAACAGGGTTTTACCTTCAAGTTCTGGGATGCAATCAAGGGCTATAGCAACAGCCTTCATTATTTTGGGAGTTTCTTGGATTACCAACAACTTAGAGTTTTATCCTGCCTGACACTGTTTTTTGTTATGTGACCTTCAGCTATACACATGCATTCATATATTTATTGTATGTCTATTTTTGGAGGGACTGTGAACTAATACATTTATCTCTGGTTTTTCATACTATTTAAGCATTATTAACACTGACCATTTATAAAGAAGATAAGTCACTGAAAGACTTTGAAGTTATAACCTTGATTCTGTACCACTAAAGTGGAAATACTTATGTTGTGATTCATCTGCTTAGTAGATACGTATGGGGTATTAAGATGATGAATGTGACTTGGAAAACAGTTTACTAGGGTCAGTGAGATATTAAAGGGACAAAATAACTTGCTGTTCAAGCCTGAAAGCTTAAGTTTGGTCCCTGGAAACGGTGGGAGAAGTGGAGAACCAACTCCCAAAGGTTGTCTGACCTTGACACATGTTCTGTGGTACATCTGAGACCCCCCGTCTCACACACACATACATATATACTAATATAATAAATTATATAAAAATTAAAAAAATTACTATGTATGTATCAAAGTGAACAAGGGGTAGAATGTCACTTGTCAACATTACAGAATTGGGAAGAGGGGATCTCAGCTGAGGAATTTCCTCCATCGGACTAACCTGTGCATATATCTGTGTCATTTTCTTGATTTCTTCTTGATATAAGAGGGACCAGTCCACTGTGGGCAGTACCATCCCTAGCAGGTGAGCCCAGGCTGTTTAAGAAAGGTACCTGAGACTGGGTGTGGTGACAAACGCCTTTGATTCCAGCACTCAGGAGGCACAGGCAGGCTGAGTACAGTGAAAGATTTATCGTCCTCTTTTTTTTTTTTTTTTTTTTTTTTTTTTTAAAAAAAAAAAAAAAAAAAAAAAAAAAGAAAAAAATAAAGAAGGAAAGAAAGGTGCCTGAATATGACCCTTAGAGCAAACCAGTAAGCAGCTTTCCTCCATGGTCTCTGTTTCAGTTCCTGCCTCCAGGTTTCTAACTTGAGTTCCTGCCTGGGTTTCCTACAATGATGGGACTGTATCCTGTAAGCCAAATAAACCCTTTCCTCCATCAAGATGGGTTTGATCAGTGTTTCATCATAACAACAGAAAGCAAACTAGAACAATATATTATACAAAAAATAGGAAATACTTTCCACTAGGATCATACTTACATAAAATAGTGCCTCCATATGGGTAAGGCTGTGTCTGTTTTATCTGTTATATTGAAATTTTATATTAGTATTACCGTCATAATTTCTAAAGGAATTGATATTTATTTAATGACGAAATTGCTCAAAGCAGCCAGTATCTGTCATAAAGTGCAGCCTGTTTTTCACCATCCTAACATGGACTATACGTCCTGTGCCTGCTGAGCCAGCTGGTGTGCATACATTATACCGAGCTGGGCTTGGCATCTATCTAAGTGCACTAAATGTACGTTTTGTTAAATATTTTCCTATTTCCTGTAACTTTCTCATTATGTACTTTCTGTAAAGAGCACAGCTCTCTTCTGTAAAAGCACAGATTTTAATGAAAGGAAGGAAATTGGGATAAAAGTGGTTAAAGTATCTATGAGAGAGAAAAATTTGAAAAATAGCATTGTGTTCAGTATCATAAGCCACGTGATTAAACAGTGGTTAACTTTAGCATTATATTATTACCTATTAGTAAAAGTTCCCCTTCTCTCCTCTCTCCTTCCATATTAATGCACACACCATTTTAAGAGTTTCTAAATTATTCAATGTTCTTAAATTACAATATTTTAAAAGATATTAAATGTCTTGTAGTAGTTGTTCTAACACCTTCTCATGTTCCTTTACAATTCTCTTAAATGAGAGGTGACTTGGTGCCTGGTTTTTGCTTCAGATCACTAGTTCTCAGAGGTAGCTGAGATAAAATTTAAGGATGTGTGCTGATCTAACTGGATATGCAGCTTGGATTGGAGAGTGATAGAAGACATGGTTAATTAGGTAATGTGAGTCCCACAGTGAGTGTTCCAACACATGTTCATTATGTATTCTTTAACACCTGCTTTATTTACAACAAAACAAAATATTCTGTATGCCTAAATTGAACATTGTAAAGGCTATGAAAGAAAACATGGGAAATTTTGGCTTCACTACTAAGGATTTTTATAATTAGCATAGCTCATTTGTCATTTTCATAGGTTTTAACCTAATTAACTTTTGGCAAAATTTCCTTTTAGGAAATTTCATATGCCAATGTTTCTTCTGACATCAAGAGGAAAGGGAAGAAAACTTCCTGTTCTATCCTTCTCAAACATTTCAGGGATCATGTGGGACCTTTAACATAGCTGTTAGAGAATTCGTAAAAGACCTCCTACCTACTCGATATAAAAGTACTAATCTATGCTAGGGAGAGAGACAAATTTCCCATTCTGGAACATGTCTGTTTTCATGGATTATATAGATAATCTTATTTAATCCTTGTAAACAGGCCTATGAAGTACTTACTATTACATTTTATAAAGAGAAGCTAAGACTATGAGAGATTAAGAAGCTACAGCAAGGACAGAAAACTGGGGGACCTGGATTCATTCCTCTCCTCTCCAGTCAGGGGTTGGAGATCTCTCTTTCCTACACGTGGCCTGGACAAAAGTTTTTGCTACCTAAGTGGTGAGTGCAGATGGATCCTTCCAAACCAGATTGTATAGTAAACAAATGTGAGCAAACTCATTCATCTAGTCAACCAAATTTAATAAACTCCATTATGTTCTGAACACTATTCTAGGTTTAGGGACAAGTGACTTGGGGAGAGAAGAAACAAAATAGAATTAAATAATAAACAGATTCCTGTTTTCATATGACATAATATAAGGCATATTTTTCCCTTGATGATGACAACCATAAAAATTAAGGAAGGTAAAGTGATGTTCAATGATGTAGGAAGAGGGACGTTTTTATGCTTTTATGTATTGTAGAAACAAAAGATATCTTAAAAAAAGAATATATTTGGATAGAAATCAGAATGAGGTATGCAACCAGGCTACACAAATACCCATGAGGCAGGAATAGCAGGTAATGCAGATGAGACTCCGTGCTGTGAACAAACTTTCCATGTTTTAAGATCAGGAGGCCAGGATTGTAAACCGGGAGTGAAAGATGTGGGAAGAGGCTAGAGGGTGCAGGATAGTGTCCATGAAGAAGGCAGGCTAGACTTGGTATGGTCTGGGGAAGCTTGGATTGTCACCAATTGCAATGAAAAACCAAAATATGTTTTAAGAAGAGAAATTCTGATAGCATTTGTATTTACCAAATGACTTTTAAAATAATATAGGTTATTGCTACAACCCTTGATTGCCTCCCAGAACTTGAAAGTAAGACCCTATTGCTGAAGGCATGACATACTTTGGACACAGGAGTTAGAGCAATTGAGCTTGAACTGACCTGGAAACCTTTTCCCTGAAGACTAGCTCTCATCGTATCAGGAGATACTATGCAAGATGCCATAGGAGAAAACCAATTGGTGATCCTAGTCAGTTGTAAAGTCTACAAGCTAGTGATGTGACCAGCAAATAATCTCTATTAGGGCCTGGAGAGAGGATCCAGCAGTTAAGAGCACTGGCTGTTCTTGCAGAAGGCCCAGGTTCAAATCCCGCTAACAACCATCCTTAATTCCAGTTCCAGGGGATCCGACGCCCTCTTATGACCTCCACGGGTACTGCATGGCATGGGTGCAGTTACACACACGCAGGCATAATACTCATATACATAAAATAAAAATGAAAATAAAGAAATAAAATCTCTATTGATGCAGTAGTGGCACTTTTGTCTTGAAGGAATCAACAGCTGTCCAATTGGACTTAATGGCCACTCGATGGGAGAGAAATCATGCTGAGTCTATAAACATAGCCAAGTTCACATGGCTGGAAAGGTCATTGACCCTAGAGTAAAACCTATTTCTGTCATTCCTGTAGATCAATGTAATTTCTTACTATAGTCTAAATATATCCTTGCCTTTACAGACAAGTGTATCTGTCACCACTCATCAAAGAAGATTCTTTTTGCAAAATATGGAGACTATTATGAAGTTCCACAACTGGTCGAACACATAGAGTAATTGTCTGTGAGATGCTTAGCCTTAAGTGACACATCGACAATGAAACTTCTACACCTAATGCTCAGGGAACATCACAGAAGAGGGTGTGGAAAGAATGTAAGAGGCAGAGGGCCAGACACCTGGTTCTAGTCGATGCATTCTAGACATGATAGGGAAGCCACACCAAGGACATCTCCACAGTGTGGAAGTGTAACAACATCTGCATGTAATAACAGAACCACTTGACATACCGAGGTGGATGGGGAAATTTCAAGAGGTCCCACGTGAAGGAGAAGAGCTACAGGTAATCAATGCATGCCAAGGCAGGGAGAATTAGTTTTCTAGAGAGACTAGTTCCCTGGGAGGTTATCTAATTCTAAGCGGGCCTAAACACAGGTACACAGGAGCACCTCTAAATGGACTCAGTGTATTGTGTGTGTGTATATATATCTATATATGTATGCATGTATGTATTCGTAACAATGATAAAGAAAAGGACAAGAAATTGAGAGGGAGTAGGGGGGTCATGAGAGGAGCTGGAATGGGGACTGGGAGGGATAGAAATAATACAAAGACTATACTCATGTATGATATTCACACAAAACAAACACAACACAATGCACAGAATGAACTTCCCAGCTCTGGTAATCACATTCTGCTTTCTAACTTTGACTTCTTCTAACTATTGCTTTGGGGATAGTAAAGCTTGGTTTGCAAAACTCATTTTCCTTATTCAATAAACAATTATATAGCAGATTCAGGACAAGTTCTGGCACAAAATGTAATCGCAACAAATAGCAGTTATTGGTATTGTCTTTAAATGAAAGATCCAGAAGTTATGTTTCCGTGTTCTTTCTTGTGATTTCTAGTGTCAGCACAGTGAACCTCAGACCTCATCTTACCTCAGCTTAGTCCTTTTTATTCTTTTCTCTAAAGGTTCCTCCTAATAAGGAAATACCCACCACCCTGTCTCCCATGTAAATCTGCTGCTTTTGCCTGGTCCTCAGAGCCTCCCCGGCCTCTCTGCTATTTCTCACATTGACTCTTATTTCTCATTGCTGTTTTTTTCTGATACCTAATGAAGGGGCCTGGTTTTCATTTCCTATGGTCATCATGAACATCAGAAAACATGCATTTATCAAATGAATAAGTTTAAGATACTGCTGCACAGACCAATTTAAGATGGTTGAAGATAAAATGACTCACCCCGGACAGGCTTCATACAATACACACTCTTATCATACTTTCCTAATTATATAAAGTCACCTTTTAGGCTCTCTCTTGAATCTCTACTATTTTATGAGTATTTTAGCAAGAACAATCATGATTCTATTGTAGGAAATAATAATGTTACATCAGAATGGCATTATTTTCATGATTGGACTCGCATATGGGATAAATGTATGTAGAGTGAACGAACAGGGTCTTGAGAATGAACCAACTGAGGTGTTGGGATTAGAGCTTATTTAGAGCATCATGATGGAGTGCACCATGCTGAATAATTCTTTCATGGGTATACTTACCTGGGCATAAGGTCCTATTGGGAGGATACATATATTGTAGACAGAGCAGGAAGCCAGAATGGAATGTCTTCTTTTGCCTGTTGTGCTTGGCTTCATGGTTAGACTCCAAGGAGAGAAAACCCTTGGTGGATGCTTGCAAAAGTATGTGTAAAATCTGGGCAGACAGGCTGTACCTCTCCTTAGATGACAACATTCGTGCCTGATCTGGAGAACTTGGAGATTCAAGAGCAAATGCACTTTGGGGCACTTTACAAAGGACTGATATATTCCGAGTCTGTTGGGGACAGCTGTTAGAGCTTGCATTATCATTATTGACAGGGAGGTAGACCTGGAGAAGGGCCTGAGAATAACCAAATGTAAATCAAGTGCTCCCTCCATCTGGCTTTGCTGTATAAGATGAGGCACTTACTTAATAATATCTCTTTTGCCAGAAGTGGGGAGGGAGAAGTAGTACATATACATTGCAGATACATTTGATGGCCATGCCATTAAGACACATTATGATTCTAGGAACTTTAAAAAGTGATTCTTATTATCAAGGAAATCTGGTTGGTAACTAACTGCATGGTTCAGTACTTGTGTTGGATCAGAGAGAACTGAGTTTGTGTTGTGGCGCTTGGATAGCTGTTAACAACTTGATAATTCATTTAGAGTTTCCTATACCTCCATTTCTTCTTAAATACACTCAAATAATAATGGTGAAATGAAATTCCTAACATATTTCTCTTAAAGTGTTTAGCATACTTACGATGAGCACACACCAAACATGGTAGTTATTATTTTGTTTATTCCCAATATAAATGTAAAGTTTTAATAAATACCAAATCATTATGTACAAGAAATATTGTCAGTTTAGAGAAGGATATCCAGATTGGTGAAGGGAAAGTTAACTGAAAATTATACAAAAATTCTAAAACATAATAGTTTTCTGTGAACAAAACAGGAAGGGGAATTGTAAAGAAAAGAGATGTTGTTACAAAAACACGAAATATTATCATGTGTATAAAATGTAGAATAGGCTTGTTCCATGAACATCTTTTTTTCCTCCCTCCCTTCCTCCCCTCCTCCCTCCCTCCCTCCCTCTCTCCCTTCCTTCCTTCCTGGCCAGTTGTCATGTAGCCCAGGCTAGCCTCAAATTAGCTATGTGGCAGAGGCTGTCCTCCTCCATCAAACTTCCGAGTGCTGAAATTACACACTACACTCTAAAAATCTTCTCTGATGAATTTAAGAGCCAGTCAGTTCATTACCATGCATGGAACTCCCTACCTTCTTCCTCAGCCTGAGCTTTTTGACTCGGACACCATTGTTTCTTAGCACGCATACAATCTCACTGCTGCTACTCCTTTTCAGTTTTGATCTGCATGGGAGACCAGTAGTATGAGAGGTCCTGACACCAGTTGTCTTAGTTTGTCTCTTCATTGCTGTGACAGAACACTCTGACCACTACCAACCTGGGGAGGATAGGGTTTATTTATCTTACATATCCTGGGTCACAGTTCATCCGGGAGTCCAAGGTAGGAACTCAGGGAAGGAACCTGGAAGCAGGAGCTGGAGCACAGGCCATGGAGGAACGCTGCTTACTGGCTTGTTCCCCTGGCCCCTGCTCAGCCTGCTTTCTTATGCAACACAGGCCCACCTGCCCAGGGGTGGCACCACCCACAGTGGGCTGGGCCCTCCCACATCACTCATCAAGAAGATGCCCCTCAGACATGGCCACAGGCCAGTCCAATAGAGGCAATTCCCCAATTGAGACTCCCTCAACCCAGGTGTGTCAAGTTGACACTAAAGCTATCCAGCACATCAGTCAGTGGCTTAGGTATTTGAAGCAGTGGGAAGATTAGTGTGATCTGGCTCTGTGGTTGTTTCACTGGCTTTTTGCATAGCGGTGATGTGGAAAAGAGGCTGGGTATCTCCTGGGTAGAAAAAAATTGAAGGATGGCTGAAGTGGTCAGAGATTTAAAAAAATATATTTTATTTATTATTTTTATTTTATGAGTATGAGTATATTGCCTGCATGTAGGTAAGTGCACCCGTGTCATGTAATGCCCACAGAGGAGAGAAGAGGCCTTTGGATCCCCTGGAACTGGAATTATGGACAGTTGTTAGCTGCCATGTGGGTGCTGGGATTTGAACCCAGGTCTTCTTCAAGAGCAACCAGTGTTCTTAACTGCTGAGTCATCTCTCCAGGCTCAGTGGTCAGAGTTTTTGATTACAGTCAGTTCAACCTTAGAACATTCCCTCTAATCTCTTTATGCTATAAGCTCCTTATCTGTTTAGAGAAAATAAACACAGCATTGAGACCTCATGTAGAAGGGCTTCAAGTTACCCCATATCCATTTGAGTTCATGCTCAAATATGTGCCACTAAAAGACTAAAGTGTAGACGTCATAGGATGAATATTGTGAAAGCAAGACTGTCAGCATAGGGAATATACATTTAAAGTAGTAGTATCCCTCACAATCAGCTATCATCATTGAATCTGAATCTTTAGCTATAAACCACAGGACTTGCAGAGTCCAGAGTCATTCTGTGGCAGAACTCCTATTTAGTCTGTTTCTTTAATAAATTTGACCCAAATCTGACATTAATAAATTGCTCTGTGTGCCCTGATGGAAGACTCTTTAGTTTTGTAATAGTTGCATATACATTGCTCTACTGCATTCATGACTATGTCTCACTGGACTGTTAGCATGCAGTTGTTGCATTTCTGTGATGGGAACAGGTGCAGTCTAAGGGGATTCCAGAGAGAAAAGGCGAGAACAAAGACAGAGAAGCACCACCCAGCGGTCTGGGCCTGGGAGGCATCATTGCGATGCACCTCACTGCTCCAGTGTTCACACAGCTAGGCCAGTCTGTCGCCAGTGTTTACTTTGTTGCTGACCTGTCATGTCTGTAAATGTGTTTGGATGCGTAATGTGGGCACGGAACAGACTTGAGGATGATTTTTGCATGTGCCCGATGGAAGTGTGTGACACAGTCATCCCCCCGACTGCAGAAGTGGCTAGCTTGGAATGTTTTTAAACTACAAAGCACCTCCTTATTGTGTGTACAATTAATTACATGCCATCAGCTTATTGTTGGCTAAAAATAGCCACAGATTTGTCTTCACTTGCCTTTAGGAGGTTTACTCTTTGCCCAGCAAAACATCATTTTTCATAGGAATGTGTTGGAGAGAAGCCCAGGCGTGAACTCTCTATGGGAGGTGTGGGAACTTCCCGGAAGGACTCTCAGCTTTTAAACAGGAACTCTTGATTATAAAGCAACCCTGTCTTTCAGTCATCAAGGACTCCTTTTATTCTCTGTCTCCATCAAGCAAGCCAT
>NW_008334957.1:1574694-1599035 GCF_000622305.1 Nannospalax galili | reverse complement strand
GTTGTCAGTCAAACTGCCTAGAGAGCATTAAGTAAAATTTCCTCTAAATTTAATGAACAATAGCAACCATAATCCAGAAATTCTGATCAGATGAGAAAACTATAGATGAGAAAGAAAAAAATGTTTTAGATTTATTCCTTACTTTTTATTGTTATAAAGTATAATTTCTACTAGTTATTCTTTAATAATAATGAAAAACCTCTATAATTATTTACAATGGAATCCAGTCACCTTTGAATATATGTATTATAGTAACTGTAATTCAATTATAATGAATTGTTTTATATGGAATTTTCTTGTATTATGTTATTTAATTTATAAGAATAATTCCTTCAGATAGTTATTTTTTTTATTCCCACAATATGAAGAAACTGACAGAGAGCAAAATCAAACCCATAATTCATCTTTGTGTAAGACCTAAAAGATTTAAAAGTTTTCAATAGCTTTGTGTCCCTTTCCTCATTTTAAAGTTCCTATTCAGGGCCAGCAAGGTGGCTCAGTGAGTACAGGGCTTCTTATGCAAGCCTGATGACCGGAGTTTGGTCTGCAGAGCCCGTGTACAGGTGGAAGAAGAAAATCAGCTCCTGAAAGTTCTCCTCTGACCTCTACACCTGTGTGTGCCGTGACATACACACTCCCTTACACAACCCCTCCATACCCCAAAATAATAAATAAAGTAACTTAATTTTTTATCACAGCTATAGTTTCCTCTGTAAAGTTTTGAACAAAACTGGTATATCAGTCTTTTAATCTTTTGACTCATTTATTTTTATTTTATATTATTTATATTGTCTGCATGTATGTAAGTGTACCCGTGTTGTCCAGTGTCCATGGCGGACAGAGGATCCCCTGGAACTGGAGTTACAGATGATTATTAGCTACCATGTAGGTTCTGGAATTCAAACCCAGGCCTTTTGCAAGAACAGCCAGTGCTCTTAACCTAAGAGACATAGCTCCAGCCCCTATATCAGTCTTTTAAATGTATCCTGTTACATATAGGGATCATCATTCAACTACTAATTACACATGCCAAATTTTATTTAAGAAGCAGAAATGATCCATAATTCTTTCCCTCCTTGTTTTTTTAAAAATACATTTTTGTTGAGCTTTTGTAACTTCATACAAAAGTTCTTAATCAAATTTAGTCCCCCCTCCCCAGCCATGTCTCCCCCCTCCTCTGCCCCCCCCAATCTCATGTATTTCACCATACATATTAAGTCCTAATCATTCAGGCATTTGTACCCAAACGTCCTTCAGTGTAAATTCGTCCACTGGAGTCTAGTCAGCTCATCTAGTGGTCATATGTAAGTCATATGTAAGTCACTCAGCAGCAGTCTCCAATAGTTCTCAGTCTAGTGCTGGCCTGCCATCTATTTCTCTCCTTCCCTTTGGGCCCTTGTTTAAATGAGTTGATATGAGTCCTGTGCTAGAGGCCACCATTGCCACAAGTTCACATGTGCAAGCTTCCAGTGGCCTGGAAGCCTCTGCTTCCCTGTGTTCACGAATCAGCCTGGCTCTTACAATCTTTTTACCCCCTCTTCCACAATGGTCCCTGAGCCGTGGGTGGGTGAGGTTCCATATAGGAGTCCTATCCGGCACGCTATAGTCTCTTATTCTTTAAAATTTGGCCAGTTTTGGCTTTCTGTGTGCATTGAATTCTGTTGTATAAAGAAGATTTACTGGTGAGTGTTAAGGGATGTATTAGTTTTTTTCTCTACCCCTTTATGTTCCATGAGCCTTAGGTGTCGAGATTCAATCGTAGATGTGTTACCGACATATGTTCTCTGTGTCTGACCAGCTGTGCAATCTGCAGTGATCAGGGCTTATAGATCTTATCCATGTATTTCCCCTAGTATTAATAGAATAGCTCAATATTTGAAAACTCAGTGTTAACAGTGGCATTACAGAAGATAATTACCAATATGATAAAAAATGGACTATTTAGATATAATTTTAAGCTATTTAAGATACTCTGTAAGCACAGACTCTGTTGAATCATTTTTTCTATACTAAGCCACCATTTAAATTACTATCACTATGGAATAAATTATGCAGGCATACATGATTTGCTTATTGAATTAATCTTGTATTAAGGGCAACCAATAAGAGAAACAGAGGGGCATAAAAAAAGGAAGAGATCCATCCATTTACCTGCAAATTTCACTATTTCTTTTTTCTTTACTGCTGAATAGAACTCCATTGTGTAAATATACTAAGTGAAGTAACACAGACTCAGAAAAACAAAAGACGTATGTTCTCCCTCATTTGTGAATCCTAGCACCAAATCCTTTCTATATTCCATGTTCTTTTAAAAAGATGATGTACTGCAGTCTCTTCTGTGTGAAACAACTACCATCATCACAATTTCAGCTGTGCCTGCTTGCTAAACATCATCACAATTGGACTTGTTGATAGTTGTACTCATCATTAAAGGAGGGGCAAGCAGGGAGTATCTCACTGGGGTATCTAGCTACTCTTCCCAACCAACTGTATGTAATTTGGCCCTAATCACACATGGTCTCCTGGATTTAGGGAGGACTAAAGTATGTAATCCAGGGAAGGCTAGGAAGAGAAGGCTTGATCCATGCTGGGTAAAGGCTTTCCAGTGTGCATCCCCTCAGGTCACTCACCTCAGCAACTCCTCAGTCATCTCTGTAAGTAAGCTCAGTAATTCATTGGTTCCCCAGGAAAACCTTAATCAAACATTGGATTGACACTAGAATCTTAAAAGGGGATAAGCATTACTTAGTATCCCCAGGAAAGAATTCTCATAACAGATGGAAAATTTATTTGTTAATATTATGTCTCATAATTATTTAAAAAATAAAATGATAATATAAAAGATGTTAAAAGGACATGGGAATGGAGATATTTTCCAAAACAGACAGGAAAAATGAGAAAGCCTAAGAAGAAATGAAGATCTGTGTAGGTTTGCTAGGATATATAAAGGATGAGACAAAAATAATATATACATAATCTTAAAATTTCTAAGGTTATAGTTTAGTCAACTAGTTTAAGGGACAACTAATTTTTGCCCAAGCTTTATCTACATAGCACACAGTAATTAAAAGTACCAGGCTGGTGGAACTAACCTTGGATGTTTAACAGCCATACTTTGAGGCCTATACTAATCTGGTCAGAGGGACTTACAGGACAGTTTTTGCTCCTTGCCCTCCCCAGGGGACTATGGAACATCTCTCAAAATGTCCTGTATCTGTGGTGAGTCATCTGTCCTCTTGTTCAGGGAGGCCATGGAAACCCCACCAGATGGAATTGAACCAGTGTCCAGTCTACAAAGAGGAGGGTCAACTCAGAGGAAACATTTCCTCCATGCTTCCAAGTGAGGCCAGCCATGATTGAGAAGGACCTTAGACTTATCTTCACATGGATGAAATGGGTTAGACCTAAAGGATGCCTTCTGCTTGAGATTGGCAGAAGTAAGCCAGCCTTTGTTCACCTTTGAATGGGAGGGCCCAGAGTCTGGTTCAAATGGTCAGTTTACATGGACTTGCTTGCCCCAGGGGTTTAATACCTCTCCTACCATTTAGGGGGAGACATTGACAAAGGACCTAGAAAACTGCTGACCCATTGGGTTACACCATCTTGCAGTACATTGATGATCTGCTGCTGACAGCCCCCATAAGAGAGATCTGCAAGAAAGGGACTGAAGAGCTACTGAACTTCCTATAAGAGATAGGTTACATCAAGTCTCTATGAAAAAGGCCCAGATCTGTCAAGAGGAATTCATCTAGCTGGTATATCACATCAGCTGGCAACAGGAAATTAGGGGAAGAATGGAAATGAGTGATCATCTGGTACCCCCTACCCCAAACCAAAAAACAGCCCCAAGAGTTCCTGGGCATGGCTGGATTTTACTGGCTCTGAATCTCAGAGTTCTCTGCCTTCACCAAACCCCTCCACAATGTCCTCCAAGGATCCCTTTATAAACTCACTACAGTAGGGGAAAGAGGAGGAAAATGCTTTTAATTAACTCAAGAAAGGACTAAGTGAATTTGGGAGTCTTTTGGAGAGACCCTCTGAAGGGGTACTCCAGTTGCCTCACCCTGAGTCCCTGTTCAGCATGGAAGAAACCAGAGCGGTCTGCATCCCTATTCCCTATTGACAATTTGTGTAACCACTTCCAAGGATGACGTGATAAGAGTAGAAGGTAAGAGTTGGCTAGGCAGTTAGGATAAAAAAGACCCCAAAGAAAAGTAGCCAGTTTCTTGGCTAAAAGTCAAAATGTCCTTGGCCTCTTAGCAACATACTCTGTTCCAAAGGCCAAAAATGTCAGAAATATTTGGGAGCGCTTATCTAATCCTTAAAATACTTTAGGGTTACCTCTTCAGATGGGGGAATGTTAGAGTAGCAAAAAGCCCCATTGAAAAAAGAGAGAGTACACAAAGTTGTCTGAAAAAAGTGGTGGGGAGATGGGAGGAGTTGGAGGGGAGGGAGTGGGTGTGGGTTTGATCAAAACACCTTATCTGCTTGTATGAAATTCCCAATAAAGGTTTTTTAAAAGTTAAAAATAAAATAAACCATTTTAAAAGAAAAAATTATAAATGTACAGTTTTGTTTTTCCAAACTCTGGAAATTTTCTGTTTTCAAAGAATAAAACATTTGTCAATACCTGTCTATAAGTTAAAGAATACGTTAAGCCAGAAAAAGTAATAATAAATAAAACATTAAAAAATACTAAATTGTATTAATCAGTAAAAAAAGATGCAGAGATATGGAATGAGGGAAATAAAAGGAACACAACTTACCGAAGTTTTCTGTGCTGCTAAAAGAAAAGAAGTAAAAATAGGGAAAACAGTTGAGAGAAAAGAAAACGCCATCAGAGGAACAAAGGGAGGAGTGCAAAGTGCAGGCAATAGGGAAGGAATGGGCTCCATTACGTGTCTGGGGAGAGTGAAGGTTGTTAGAATTAGCCTTATTTGCTAAATGGAGGTTGAGGAGGATAGACTCTAGCATACACGTATGAAGAACTTAATTATCTCATCCAATGAAAAATGAGTGTTGCTTTGTACATTTTGTGTACTTTGTATTTACAGGCCATCTTAAAATTAGAAATCAGCTGGTGATGTAGTTCAGTCTGGAGAGTGCTGGATTAGCATGCATGAAGCCCTGGGTTCGATTCCTAACACCATATAAACTGGGTCTGGTAGCATGCATCTGTAATCCCATCACTTAAATTGTAGCAACTAGAGGATCAGAAGTTCCAGGTTGTCTTCAGCTACATAAGGAGTTTGTGGCCGGTCTGGCCTACTTGAAACCCTGTAAAAACAATTGGATGTGGGTCCATCCCCTGGAGTCTGACCAACCTGCCAGGCATCACACCCTTGAAGAAGACTGACCCTCCCTCTCCTAGCAACTATCCATTGCCAAAAGATTCTCAGCTAAGGCTGGGGTTTTTGTCCACTTCTCCCATGCATGCTGAGTTTTGTATGGCTTGGACTTACATAGGTCGTATGCATACTGTCACAAGTACTGTGGGTTCATATATGCAAATGCCATGTTGTTTCCGGACAACTTAGTTTCCTTTATATTCATCTAACACCTCTGGCTCTTTTAATCTTTCCTCCTGGTCTGGTCTTCCACAATAATCCCAGAACTTTGGGAGGAGAGGGTGTGATATAGGTGCCCCATTTAGAGCTAAGCACTTCACAGTCGCTCATTCTTGTTGTTTGGGTCTCTGTGTTAATCACTATCTGCGACAAGAAGCTTCCCTGGTGAGAGTTTAGAGATGCACTAATATACAGATATAATAACAAGTCATTGGGAATCAGTTTTATACTATGTTTATTTAGTGAATAATAGTAATAGGTTCTCCTGTATGGCCTGTGACCTGTCTAGTCACAGGTTGTTGGCCTGATAGAAGTGGCAGGTATAAGCTCTGTCTTGTGAAGTCGACCGGGCCTCAAATCCAATCAAGAAGGTGGTTAGTTACTTTTGTAACATTCATGTCACTATTGCACCAGTGGGCATATCTTGCCAGTCCATCACTGTTGTACTTTAGAAAGCTCACAGGTGCGTAAGGATGATGATTTCTTTTCTTTTCTAGTAGCATGCACAACACCTTCCAGCACTATGAAAGCTTAGCCAGTAGAGATAAAGCTTTGAGGTCAGTATCAGATTGGTTTCTCCTTGTGTGTTCTATGACTTATGTCTGTAGTGTTTTGAGTAATAGGGTCTTACTGTCAAGATCTGTCTGTAGTGTTTTGAGCAATAGGCTCTTATTGTCAAGATCTGTAGGATAACCAAGAGCAATGACAATAGCTGGTATTGTTTGAGGATCTATGGACAACCCTGGCCAACAGTTCCAAAAAAAGGGAGCCTATTCTTGGTATTTGGCTGCCTATTTGCTAGCCTGTGGTGTCTGGTAGGGCTGTTGAACCACACTCAAGAACATTTGGGGAACCCAAACTAGACTCAAGAGGCTTTTCTTTTTTTTTTTGACAATGTTTCCCCTGTAGCCCCAGCTGGCCTGGAACTTACTATGTAGACCAGGCTGGCCTTGAACTCATAGAGATCCACCCTTCTGTCTCTCAAGTACTGGGATTAAAGGCATGAGCCACCAGCACCAATGCAATCATCTCTGCTTCTTTTAAAAAAAGAAAAATAATAGGGGCTGGAAAGATGGCTCAGCAGTTAAGAACAGCGACTGCTCTTGTAGAAGACCTGGGTTCAATTCACAGCAACCACATGGTGGCTAACAACCATCTGTAACTCCAGTTCAAGGGGATCTGGAGCCTTCTTCTGACCTCTGTGGGCATTGCATGACATGGGTGCACTTCTACACATTCAGGCAATACACGCATACACATAAAATAAAAATAATAAAATAGTTTTTGAAAAAAGAAAAATAGTAATAGCAGACATGAAGTCTGGGGAGGGTAATGGGTGGGTAGGGATGGGAAAAGGAGTCTGACTTTGATCAAAATACATTGTATTAAATTCTTAAAGAACCGAGAACATTATAAACTAATTAGAAATGAAATAAAGCATCTATAAAGATCTATGATTAAATATATGATTTAATTCAATATGAAAATATTAACTAGTCATATATGGTATTTCAGAAACCTATTTTATTGAGTCAAGCAAGGAAGCAGCTATTATTTTGTAAGCATTTTCCATATGCTTTATCTGTACATTCTTCTTTTTAAAGATAAATCACAGTATATGAAAAGGGTTCCTGGACTTCAGTGGTCATTTGCCAGTGGTTTGACAAGTCACATACTATCAATAGTACTCCAAAGTGTATAATTCATGCTTATTTTTGTGATTAAATTTATAGGCTACATTGTCACAAATCCTGATAAAAGTCCTTTTGTAGATTACTGAAACATCTAACCTAATGAGATTCAGTTTGTCTCAGTCATTTCATCCGATGATTCTTTATGAATAATTATGGTATTTGGGATCATATTATGGCTAAGTAACTAAATTATATAGAAATAAATATCTATTTTGAATGACTTATAACAAGTTTCAGTTGGCACCAAAAGGTCAGGCTAAAGACATTTCTAAATGGCACTTCCAAAAACTACAGTGCTTTTATGGCAAAAGGCAGGCAAAATGCATTTCTGCACATAATTTTGAATGTTAAAAAAGGAAATCAAAGAGATAAATCCCAGTTCCATAATTTGGCTGAATGTCACTGATCAGCATGAATCTTTGCTAAAACGTCTTCCTTAATAGCTTTCTAAACTGACATCTGCTCCAAAATTATCTTGGTGATGGAGATGGTAAAAGAGCATCATCCCTTTCTTTTTAAGTGGTTTGACTTCTCCTGTCTAGGTTCCAAAGATAGCCTATAAACTCTCTTGCTTTTGGCTTGCTAAGGCACAAGAGGAAAGATACAGGAAGACTTGTTTTATTTAGCACTGGCCTTCTGAGAAAACAACTGTGCTGTTTGAAGAATCCAAAGTACTTCATGAACTCATCTCAATGTCGGTATTGTGTAGTGAAGGAAAAGGAAGCCATTTTTCTCAGTGGCTATGCTTTCCCCTGGCCTATTTAACTTTTGGCCTAAGCATAACTAGGGATAGAATCATTTATGCCTTCCGTTTCAAAAACATAATAGGACAGTGGGAGCCTTTAGTAACAGTTCATTGCCTACCACAAGATGGGGCTAAATTGTAAGTAGATGAGTATTTGTGTGGTCCATCTGAGCAGGCAGCCTGCTAATTTTATTTTTGTTATTGTTAGTGATGGTGCTGTGGAGGAAAGAAATGAACCCACAGCAATGTGCAGCTCACAGTCTTTAGTGCCTGAGACATTAAAAAACAACACTGAAATATTTTATCTGATTCTTAGATGAGCTATTTCAGTAGATAGAGATCATTTTTTCTTGCTAAATAATATTTGAGTTCTTGCAGTTGCTATGCAAGTATCCCAGATTTTAGTGCAGATACTATATATCTGCATGTATAGTGTAGAATATGACTTCTTTCCTCATGATCTTGTCATTTTCTCTTTTCTTTTCCTTTATGCCTTCTATCTTATTTTTAAATTGATTTTGATTTATTTATTCTTATTTTATGTGTATGAGTGTTTTTCTACATGTATGTAAGTGCACCACATGCATGCAATGCCCATTGGATCCCCTGGAACTGGAATTACAGATGGTTGTTAGCCATCATGTGGGTGCTGGAAATAGAACCTGGGTCCTCTGCAAGAGCAGCCGGTGCTCTTAACAACTGGACCATCTCTCTAGCCCCTATCCCTCCTTTTTAAATAAGATGTCTATTAGGCTAAGGATTCTTGTCTACATCTTATACCTTTCCCTATCCTTGTCTTCTGTGGAGAGGGGCTCAGTCAGTCAGGCTCATATAAGTTCAAATATTTTGCAGAATTAGAATGACTGTGTACCCAAAGGACTTAGAACCTGGTGTCCGATTGTCATGCACAAATGTCAATTAAAATCAATGTGCATTGCTGGCTCTATTCAATCACCCATCACTAGACTCTTCACTGGGCTCCGGCTTGAGGTACTGTATAAGGCATGTATCAGTTAAGACAGAAATGACTTCTTTTCTCATCAAGTTTTTGCAAATGCACAGGTTTAATAAATTTTGAAAAATTTATTTACCTATGTATCTAACATCCAAGTTAAGACAAGAGATGTTATTATCAATTAGAAAGTTCCTTCATACCCCAAGAGTTCACTTCTAGTTAAATCTCCCTTCCTACCTCTAAAGTTCCCACAGCCGGTCATCTGAATTCTGTCATTATAGATTAATTTGGCTTCTTGGGCTTTACATGAATGGAATGTGCTGTTTTGATGTGTGGATTTCATAACAATTTTTAAGTTTGTCCTTGTGGTTGGATGGATTATTATTTTCCTTATATTAAAGTATCATTATAATGTATAAATATGTCATGATTTACATATCCATTCTATTATTGATGAATACTTAAGTGACTTAAAATGTTTGACTATTATGAATAAATATATAATGAATATATTTGACTCACATTCTCATTTATTTGTGGTGAGAACACTTAAAATCCACTCTTAATAATATTTGTGTGTATAATAAATTGTCGTTAGCTCTAGTCATCACAGTGCACAAAAGAGCTCTTAAACCCATTCTTCTAATCTGACTGAAATTTTACAGCCCTTGGTTAATGTCTCCCCAGCTATCAGCCCTTTCTGGCCCCTTAGAAGCCAGCTTCCAAGTCTATGCTTTTATGAATATTTTAGATTAACAAAATGCTCTCCAGGTTTATCCATGAAATCACAAATAATATAATTTTCATTTGCTAAGGTTGTGTAGTTTTCCATTGTATATGCATACTCTATTTTCTTTATACATTGATCCAGTGTTGAGTTCACATCTTTGATCATATCTTGGCTGTTGTGAATAATGTTTCAATAAACATGCGAGTGCAGATATCTGTTTAGTATATTATCTTAATTCTTGGCTATACTCGGTGTGAGATTTCTGGATGACACAGTAGTTTTGTTATTTTAAATATTGTACTTATTATTGTGTGGTTATGTGTATGATATGTGTATGTGTATGGGTGCACACATGCCATAGCATACGTGTGGAGGTCAAAGGACAACTTTCTGAACTTAATTCTCTCCTTCTACCATGGGTTTGAGGAATCCAAGTCAGATTGTCTGTCTTATGTGGCCCAGTAGTTTTATTTTTAGAAATTTAAAAGAAACTCCATGTTTTCCACAATATCTAAACACATTTACCTCCCCATTAACAGTATATCAAAGCTTCTACTTTCTCCACATCTTTATCAACACTTGTCATCTTCATTTCTTAGTGTTTTTGGAAAACAATTCTAACTGGTGATTCCTCATTGTGGTTTTAATATGAACTTCACTGTTGATTAGAGATGTCAAGTAAGCATTTTTTCCCATATGTGGATCAGATCAGCCATTTCTGCATCTTCTTTTGAGAAATGTCTCTTCATGTCCTTTGGCCATTTCAAATTGTGATTCATTTTCTTGTTTTGAGTTATAGAAATTCCTTACATGCTTTGGAAATTAACTCCAAATGTTTTATTCATCTATCTTCTTCTACTGTGTAGGTTGAGATGTACTTTTCTTTTCTGCACGGGGTATGTTCATTTTATATGTTTACCTTTATCTGCTTTTGGCTTTGATGCCTATGATTTTGGGCATAAAAATCAGAATAAACTTTTAGAGCTTTTTATCCAGTGTTAATAGTTTTACAGTTTTGGGTCATATTTTAAAATCTTTAACCCATTTTTGAGTTAATTTTTATATAGTGATGAGGTGAAGATCCGATTTCATTATTTGGCATGCGGATATTGAATTTTCCCAGTGCTATTTACTGAGGAATCCTTTCCCCGTTGCCGGATCTTGGTATCTTTGTCAAAAGTCAGTTGACCATAAATGTGTGGATTGATTTCTGGACACTTTACTCTTTTCTGCTGATCTAGGTGTGTGCCTTCTCTGCCAATACTGTGCTGTTCCGAGTGCTCTAACTTTCTAGAACATTTTGAAATCAGATAGTGTCATAGCTTTGTTCTCTGTGCTTAAGAGTTATGCTTAAGATGTCTTTTTAAAGACTTATTCTTTCATCATTTTTAGTTGAAATTTCCGAGTTCTGGTATAGATTAATTTTCAACTTTATAAGAAATTGTCAACTGGTTTTCCAACGTTATTGTACCTTTATGGTCTCAACAATAAGTTCCAAGTTACATACTCATATTTGTTATAGTGAATTTTAATTTTAGTCACTCTAGTGGATATAAAAGAGTATTTCATTGTGAGGAAGTACACTTTACCAAATGAGCGTGTTTAGTAATAACCCCACCAGAGCTACAGAGAAGCTGGTAGGAAACTTGTGAGAAAGGACAAAGGTGAAAGGAGAATTTACCAGGGAAAGTAAAGTCATATGATGACTTCATATGATGAAGCTATGCGGTCAAGGGGAAGGAATGAACAGAGCCTTCCATTCTGAGTAGTTGTTTGAAAAAACAGGGTTAAAAATCATTAAAAGCTCAGACATGAGGGCTAGAGACATAAAAATATAGCTCACAGCTATTGTTGCATTTTACTATTTCAAATGTTAAAAGCTGAATTTTAAAACTGTATAGTTTAAAAGTATTCTTTTACCAAATTATACATTTATACTATGAAAATTATCAAACATCTATAAAAATTATACCTGAACAAAACAATAAACAATACAATACAGTACAAAACAATAAACATCACTTTACAGAGAAATACCCAAGTAGCAAAAAACCTTTCAGTAAACTTTCTCTTTTAAGCAAACAAAACTTTATGTTCTTACAGAAACGATAGTAAGCTAGTATGGAAATTTCATATACATTTTATTCAAGTTTTCTTGCTTACAACTTGTATAACCAGTCCATTTATTTATTTATTTATTTATTTATTTTTTACTTATTTATTATAATTTCTTTATTTTCTGAGACAAGGTCTCTCTGTTGCCCCAGATGGCTTTGAACCCGTTATGTAGACCAGGCTGGCCTTGATGTCACAAAAATAATTTTCCCTCTGTCTCTTGAATCCTGGGATTAAAGGTGTGTGCTACCATGCCTGGCCATAGGGTAATAGTGTATTTATTAAAATTAAGAAATTAACATTGGTGCCTTACTATTCAATAAAGTTCAGAATGTGTTAGGATTTCATCAGTTTTTGTACTAACATTCTGCCTTTGAGTCTTACGCGAGACACCACATTGTATTTTTAAAATCATATATCTTAAATCTGTTGTGGTTTCTTCATCTTTTCTTGTTTTCCATTCTCTTGATAATTTTCAAGAGTTCTAGTCATGCATACACCCCATCCCCATGAGCATGTGTGAGTGTATGTGCACATGTATGGGTGGGTGCCCACAGAGGCCAAAAGAGTACACTTGATCCTTTGGAGCTGGAACTACAAGTGTTTGTGAGCCATCTGACTTGGGTACTGGACTTTGAACTGTGGTCCTCATGATTGAGCAGTGAGCACTCTTAATTACTGAACCATCTGTTCAGCCTGCCAAATATTTTCAGAACATCCTTCAGTTGGATTTTCTGCTCCTTTTCACCTTATCCTCCTTGTCTGTGGGACAAATACTTACTAGTGGGGATGCTAACCACTAAGGTTAGGTGCTGTCTGCCAAATTTCCCATTATAAGGTTACCAATTTTCCCCTTTCCTTTATTCTTTGAAGTTAGTCACAAGATTGGCTTTCACCCAGCATGTGTCTATGGTAGGGGAAGGGGACAATGGGGATTAAAGCCCCATCTTATGGGGGAGGGGTTAATTACATGTCTTATTTAGAATTTTTCTGAAAAATCTGAGATTTATATTTTTTCATTGAGTTTTATTCAACAATTAGTTTTTATTAGTATGGGCTCAGATATTCATTTATACATTGGGTTATAGAGTAGTAATAACCCTATTTTGTTCAAATTCTTTTAGTTGAATAGGCCTAGTTTGGTCACTGGAAACTCCTGTCGGGTTCTGGAGTGCTTTTGACATTTATGCCCCTTGTTTACTGACTAATTCCTTACTAGGTCTTTCTTGCATGGTTGACTAGAAATGCTCTAGGCATGTTTTGTGTTTTATTAGTACCATCCCTAGGATCAGTTTTTTCTACAAGGGTCCTGAGTCCTTCTTCTGGACACAGAATTTAGAAACCAGAACCTGGGACCAGGGAGATAGCTCAGGGGGTAAAGGCAACTACCATCAAGCCCAATGACCTGAGTCAAAACCTGGGACCCACATAATGGAAGGAGAGAACCAACCCCTGTAAGTTGTCCTCTGACTTCCACACTATTTATTTATCATCTATCACTTGTCATCTATCACCTATTGTCTATCATATATCAATTAATTATCATCTAACTATTATCTGTCAAGCATCTATCTAATTATCTAATTATCTACCAATAATTTTCTATTTGTCCAATCTACTGATAATCATTTATCATTAACCTATCAGCTATATCTAAACATGAGTTCATATTGATGCCTTTGGTTCCAGCTCACTACTACAGGGTTTCTTGTAGACTTCATTCATGCTTATTTGTAATCCTTTCTATCTATGTCTCTATTTCTGTTTCATTCTTCCTGACAGTGGGAAACCCAGGGCCTGGGATATAGCTTATTGGTAAGGAAAGTCTTGGGTTCTGTTCCCAGCATGGGGAAAGGGAGAGAAAGAGAGAAGAAATGAAATGCTGTTTGTCTACCATGTATTCACTTATTTTCAACCCTACTAAACATGTCAAATAGATTTAGAATTCAGTTAACTGTTAACTTCTATCCACTGAAGAAGAAATTTACTGACTAACATATTACAGTTACACACAATCCTTTATATTTAGAGTTTTCAGTCAAGTAATATCATTTTCTTAAGTTGGAGTTCCTTACTTAGCTAGACTCCATTTTCTCCACCACTAGCAGTAACATTATGTCATAGATCTGTAAGAGTCATTTGCCCACCATCTTTTACATGAAGAGACCCACATTGCTCTCTGTTGCTATTATTTGTTGCTAATTTTTGTTGTTGTTTAATAGTATAAGTTGTTAGGCTACATAAATATCCTGCATGTTTAAAGTAATATAAGAGTCAAGATACAGTGTTATTGTACAGATTAGTTGATCAAGAATTTGGATGCTGATTTACATTATAATTTAAAAGTTCTTGCTGGGCATGGTGCCACACACTTTTAGTCCTAGCACTTGGGAGATATAAGCGGTGATCTCTGTGAGATTGAGGCCAACCTGGTCTACATAGCAAGCACCAGGCCAGCTGTGGCTACAGGGAGACCCTGTCTCAAAAAAGACTTAAAAAAAATTCTCAATGAAATTTCAGTTATATTGTGAAGCTTTTCCCTCCACTGGGAAGGATATTTAATAGTGGCTTGAGAAATTCCTTTGCAGGAAATACAGAAAAGCAAACACCAATATTGTGAAAGTTAAAATATGCATAGGAATTTACCAACCCTAGGCCAGATATGACTCTTTCGGGGCTGCTTTTGTCAGACACTGGCGCTTGGAGTGGATGTATCATCAGTAGAACACCAGACTACAGCATCTGACGGTAAACATTCATTTAATGTTTATATTAAAAAATAGAATGGCTACTCCTAATCCCATTCCTTGGGGGAGTTTTTAGTCTGATTAGTTTATTCCATCATTTCTTCAGGATATTGCTGTGGTTCTTAACCTTCTTTTACAATCTGATTAGTAAGTTCTGTTTATTTTCCCACTGCTAAAAAAAAAAAAAAAAAAAAACAAACAAACCATAGAACGAAGCTATAAACAAAATTTTACCGACATATTGTCTCCTTCATTCAGTTCACAATCCAGGTAGTTAAACCAGATATAGTAACTGGATCTTGCTTGAATCCAATCAGTTATAGCCAGGGAGGTTTACCAGTACCAATGTCTTCAAACATTCGTTTCTTCTTCCTTCTTTCATGATTAGGACTCTACTTCCTTCTAATTTTTTAATATTGATTACCTGCTTTTTTTCCTTCCTCCCTTCCTTCCTCCCTCCCCTTCCCTCCCTCTCCCCTCCCTTCCTTCTTTCCCTCTCTCCCTTATTTCCTTCCATGTTGCACATGCTAACGTCCAATAGCATTGAATATCCAGATATATAGACTTTACTTGAGATAGTTTCTAAGGCCAACTTGACTGGGCCATGGGTGCTCAGATATCTTGGTTATACATTACATCTCTGGATGTTTCTGTGATGATCTTCCAGAAGAGATTGGTATTTGAGTTGGTCAACTGAGTAAAGCAGATGGCCCTCCCCAATGTGAGTGACCTTCCTCAAATTCACTGAGACTCTGGGTTGAATAAAAATGTGGAGTGGGTTGTTCCTACTGACTGCTTGCCCCGGGGTATTGGTCTTCTACTTTTGGTTCTCTGGGTTCTTAGGCATTGAGATTTGTGTTGAAACCTATACCACTCCTGGGTGTACAGCTTGCAGAAACAGATAACAGGAAGTCTCAGCCTCTGTCGTCACATTGGCTAATTACATATATATATATAAAATACAGACTGTTCTGTGTTGTATAAGAAAGCAGGCTGAGCATGGGCCAGAGGAGCAAACCTGTAAGCAGCATTCCTCCATGGCCTGTGCTTCAGTTCCTGCCTTCAGGTTCCTGCCCTGAGTTCCTACCTTGGGCTCCCTGATGAACTGTGACCCAGGAGATGTAAGCCAAATAAACCCTTTCCTCCCCAAGTTGGTATTGATCAGAGTGCTTAGTCACAGCAATTGAAGGCAAACTAGAACACCCAATAAAATGAAAGAATTTTTAAGTGCTAGAATATATAATAGGGTGAGAGAGAGAGAGAGAGAGAGAGAGAGAGAGAGAGAGAGGATTTGTTCTATTTCCTTGGAGAACCCAGACAGACATGTTTGATGATTATCATTTGTCAATAATTAGTCATATTTTTTCTTGTTTAATAAATTTATATTAACATCATTCAGAAGCAATAGTCATATGTAAAAAGTTTGCACCTATAATTTTTCATTTTGTTCTTAGGCTCGGCCTGATCTTCAGCCTAGAATACCCTTTTCTTAACCCTTCTGTCTTCAAAGCCCTACTTATTCTTTAAAACTCAGCTCAAAGTCACTTGAACTTCCCTTTTCCTAAATTTGTGTTAGGTGCTCCTATGTGTCCTGTCACCTCCCTGCTACCATGGCTGTTGCAAGGGAATGTGCATGCCTCTGTTGTTTTTTTAAGTTCTATTGCTGAGTCTTTGATAAGAAAAACTGTGTCTTATGCTCCTCTTTCTCTATACTATCTAGTACAATGTCAGGCATAAAATATTTTTTTCCATAAATGATTTTGAGTGAGGGAATGAATTAATGTATACATACTAGTTTTTATTATTTTTTTCTTAGTAAGGATAGAGCACAATTTTTTAAGTTTTCTGCATGAGACTGTTTTCTTTGTCTTTAGACAATAATCATAGTGGGGCAATTATTACTAAGAAAAGAAAATGAACTCTCCCTTGACGTAGATACTTGTCTTAATAAGAAATTGCCCTGTACAAAATGATCATGGAATTATTGTTTCCTAGGAAGTAAAATGTTTTCATTACCCTCAGGAAGCCATTTTCTATTTTCACTTTGTTCAGCATAAATAAGATGCAGGTATAATAAAGAGAAAATGTAAAAGGCATTTATTCATACAATTTAATTTTCTCATAACTAACTAGTGATAGACGAGTTTTTCCCTATTTATATACCTATCCATTTAAGCATGAAACTACCAATAACTTCTTCAAAATTGTCAATTTACCCAACAGTAATATGTCTATTTTGTATCTCAGAAACTGAGAACCAATAACTTCTTTATTTGGTCTCTTGAGACAGGGTCTCAAGGACTGCCTCAGCTGTCCTGGAGCTAGCTATGTAGGCGAGGCTGGCCTTGAACTCACAGAAACACACCTGCCTCTGCCTCTTGAGTGCTGAGATTGAAGGCACATGCCACCACACCTGGCTTGAGAACCAATAACTTTTGTGAAAATAGCATATATATCTTTGTTTTAAAATGTTGGCCCTTTGTACAATCAAACATCAGGTTCTCTTATGACTGATGCTGTAGTCCAGTGACTTCAAGTGACAATGTAACTTTACCAGTGCTCCTATCTACCTTTTCCTCAGATGTATGAAGAATATTATCAGCCATTTTATAGATTGGTCATGGCACTATTAGTGATTACAGTGACTTCCTTTTAATCTTGCTTAATTATTCAGAAATTACATTATGTTACCTTACAGGATAAGGATAAGATACTATTTTTTTTAATTCATGGGAAACATCCAACAAAAAGCAAACATCAAAATGCAAAAGTGTTCATTTTGACATATGATTCCAAATAGAGCAGAGAACAATTGGGAAGAAATTCAGTTAAGAAAATAGTGCTCAAGAACCCTGAAAAAAATCTATGACCTCATTAGCCTGGAGACAATTAATTTTATTGTGATTCATTATGCAAAGACCTGAAAATACCTGCACCATATAAACCAAGAGAAATGAAAGAGCAGGGAGGGATGTTATTGAGACAGAACAGGTCAAGTATTTCCATTCTCCATAGGCTTTCATGTTATTTTGGTTTCTAAAATACTTTAGTTATCTTGTTCAAAATATTTGGAAGTAACTAACTGTGATATTCAGATGGAGTGGTTGGATTTATGCTCCAGTGAAATAATTTGCGTCACTTTTTGATAATGATGTAAATGATAGTGACACAGCTGATCTTCACTGTCAACTTGACTGGATTTGGAGATACCTAGGAGACACATTCTTGGTGTTTATGGGAGGGTGTTTCCAGAGAGAAGGAGAGGAGACCCACCCTGACTGTGAGTGGCACCGTATCTTGGGCTGGGGTCCCAGATTGAACTAAAAGGAGAAAGGGAACAAGCATGAGCACCTGCATTCATTGCTCTTGGCTTTCTGACTTCAGACATGTGATCAGCTTTCTAATGCTTCTGCCTCCATGAATTCCAGGGTGGTCTGCACACAAACTATGAGCTATTATAAACTGTTCCTTCCTTCAGTTGCTTTTATCTGGTATTTTGTACAGCAGTGATAGAAGTAACTAGTACAGGCAGCTACTACCTCATCAACATGGACAGTGTTGGTGGGAAATGTGAAAGATGACTCACTTTCAAATCCCGTTTTCACACACACTAGCAGTGATCTCTCTGTTATACTGTCTCTGAATAAGGGTCTTATTTCTTAAAGTGTTCATTAATTTTTTAATAAATGCTGTCCCCTCAGCAGCTTTCCTTCATGATGTCCTCCTTTGGCAGACATCTAGCCATTGCTTTGGTATCTTTCCTAATACTCCAAATAGTACATCTTCCCAGTTGTAGCTTATGTCTGTTCTGGAAATCTATTTGTGTCTGGCCATACTTACCTCCCCACATCCAAACGTCTTCAGCTGCTTTGATATTTTGATGTTCATGTATCTATTTCATTTTTTCATTCTTTTTGTCATGAATACTTTCCACATCTCAATGTGAATGTTTCAATGTAGACTTTCCCTGGCCTACTAGCTGAGAAGAGCCCCTTGAGAACAACTTCTATCAGTGTGTAGGGACAAACTTTGTCTTTTCATTTATTGAAGCATTAGGGCCCTCAAAACTCTGTATCTGATAAAAATGGAAAAGATATTAGACTGAATGTAAGCTCACCTTAGATTTGAAGAACTACAGTAAAATAATTTTTCTTAACACATCTGCTTAAGAATCTTCTTTCTTGAATCCACGAAATTTCTGTCTTAGACATCAAATAAATGATTTAGGGGACTATTTGTTAAGTGAAAGACATCACTGATCCTAACAACATTCATTGGGATTCAGGGGGTATTTTTCAAGGTTTTTAGCAAAGATTAATTTGTTTATCAAAGATTACTATGGTTGGAAAATGGCAAGTTGAGACAAATGTAAGCTATGACAGGGAGGGGATATACTTTATTGACTGGATTACGTTCTTGGATAATAAAATCAATAGACAATTTGTAGAATGTATACCACAATTTGGGGCTGGAGAGATGGCTCAGCAGTTAAGAACACTGGTTGTTCTTTCAGAAGACCTGGGTTCAAACCTCAGCACCCACATGGCAGCTAACAAATGTCCGTAACTCCAATTCAGGGGATCCAACAGCTTCTTCTGTCCTCTGCAGGCATTGCATGACATGGGTACACTTACCTACATGCAGGCAATACATACATACACATAAAATAAAAAAATAATAAATAATAAATATTTTTAAAAAGTATACCACAAAATTGAATGACAGAGAAAATGGTTGTGTATGTAGACTCATGTGTGTGGGCTCACGGGTAAAGAGAGGTCCTAAAGATACCAATACCTTAGTTTTAATGTCACAAAACTAGATTTATGGATAACTTAGGCAGTCTTCCAAGATGATTTATGTTCCTGGGAATAATGTACCAAGTAGAAGAATGAATGGCTTCTCTTGACCCATACAAGACTCTCTTCATGTCACTTCTGAGGTCAAAAAGCTAAACTGATTTCTTTAAAGGCCTGCCAGAGAAAGTCTTTGGGAAGGCGTTCCCAGTCTTCTTACTCTGTTTCTCAGTGTGCATTCTTTGATACAGTTTGGATGTGATATGTAGTATTTCCAAACACAACTTCTCTTTCCCCTTTCCAAGCCCAACACATTCATTACCCACTCAAATTTCCCATGTTTTTCAAAGGTTAATTCAAGTCCAGTTTCCTTAAAAGAAATATCTAGTGCTTATCCTTTTTAACAAAAAATTCTGATACTTATTTTATATATGAAATCTAATCTGGTAAGATGCTGTTTTCTATGGTATAACTTTCCTTTAAGCCCTCTTATCCGTGGGAGGGAGATATGTTTGAAGGTTTCAGTAGATGAAACTTTGAATAGTACTTAATGGTATGCATACTATATTTTTACATCCATTCATACTCATGATAAAAGTTAATTATAAATTAGGCACAGTAAGAGATTAACATTGAATAATAAAATATAGGGAAAAAATTCACCCCCTCTTCCATGATGGGTCCTGAGTCTTGTGGGGGAGGGGTGTGATATAGATGTTCCCTTTAGGGCTGAGAATTCTGTGGCCTCTTATCTTCTACACTGTAGCATTGGTGCATGACTACAAAGAAACCATGTTGTCTAGATACAACAAGTCACATGTACACATGGAACCACAGGGCTTGTGACTACATGCATGAGACCCGAGAAAGCTTAAGCCAGACAAAATCCCAGTGTGGAGGGGGAGGTGGACATGAATTCCTTCCTATCCTTAGCTGAGTAGCTATTGACAACTGATTGCTGCTGGAAGAGGGAGAGCAGTTTCCCTTAAGGGTGTGATCCCTGGTAGGTCAACCATGCTGCAGGGCATGGACCCTTACCCAAGAGTATTAGGGTAATGCAAATTGGACTCAATGAGCTCTAATAACAACAATAAAAGAGAGCATCAGTTTAGGGGTTTTAGAGGTTGAGAGAAAATGGGGGTGGATATGATAAGAATTCATTTTATGAAATTCTTAAAGAATTAAGAAAATATTGTTTAAAAAACTGTGGAGCCCATACCTTATACTAATACCAGGCTAGATAGGTCACAGGTCATAGGGGAGAGCCTAATAATATTATTATGTTATATAGACATTATATTAAACCAACTCCTAATGACTTATTGTTATATCCACAAATTAATGCATCTCTCAACTCTCACCAAAGAAGCCTCCTCATTCAGCACATGGTGATTAACACAGAAACCCACAATTGGCCAACATGTAGAGAATAAGAGGCTGCAGAGTATATATTCCTGAGTAGGACAGTTATATCAAACTTCTGCCTCCTGAGGCTTGGCGATATTACAGAAAAAGGGGTAGAAAGATGTAAGTTAGAGGAGGTACATTACCACAAGGAAACAGAGTTTTATAGACAGCAGGGTAGTTACTCATATGAACTCATAGTGGTGGTGACAGCATGCAGAAGTGTGGGGTCTCTCCCTTCCCTCGTGAGTCATTGGCCACCGGCCCACGAGGACAAAGGGAGCAGAAGCGATGAACGGGGTCAGGATGGCCAGTGAGCACTGACGGAAGAAAGCCCTTCCGGGGAGGCACCATTTGTCGTAATGTTCATTTTTTAGTCCCTGGCATGCTTGTCTGCTCCAGACTCAGTGAAACAGCTCTGTTTTTTCAGTAGGGATTAGGGAAAATATAGTGTGGGGGCCGTAGCCAATGCTTCAGCTGATAGGTGCTCATAGTATGCTTTATTTACATGTGGCAATAGGCTCCTATCATCCAACTACTGGGCAATGCTTAATTATCACATAGAAAAAACCTGGGGGTAGTTTTTACTCCAGGTAACTATGCCAAAGGTCATGTTCCAAATAAGGTTGGGCATCCGTGGCGACACTTTCCAGGTAAGATAGGCAGAGAGCAGGAGGCCCCCTGCTGAGAAGGGGAGTCCCCTTAGAGCTATCCCAACTTGGAGGACTGCAATCCTAGCAGCAGGGTTCCCCAACACAGAAGTCCCATGTAAACTCAGGCCAGACAAAAATATCAGCATAGAAATAGGGAAGTGAATTAGGAAACCTCCCGCCCTAGAGGAAGAACTACTGGTATCTGGTAGCTGCTGGGAGGAAGAGAGTCAAACTTGTTTAATGGAATGATTCTTGGTAGGTTAACCAGGCTCCAGTAGATGAACCCACACCACAGGACACTTGGGGATACAAATTTGACTAGATAGAACTTAAAAAAACCACATGTATGTGTGTGTGTGTGTGTGTGTGTGTGTGTGTAGTGCATGAAATTGGTAGGTGATGGTAAGGTATGTTGTAGGGGAGGGTGTCTAAATGTAATTAAAATATAGTGTATGAAATTGTCAAAAATTTAAAAAACTTTAAAAGGAAAGGGAAAAAAACCATATGATTGTGACACAGGAGGACTTCAATGTTGGTTGACAGTTAAAAGGGATGTCCCTCTTACTAGATAAAAATTATATAAATGAAAGAAGAAAAATATAGAAAAATTATGACATTTTGCAATGAAATTATATTTATTACATTACTATGTAAAATAAGGATGACTTGAGCATATTGCATTACTGTGATGGCTGATAAGAAGGCAACTTGTTGACTAAGAGAAGGGTTCACACACACGGTTCCACAGTGAGGATACATGGGGCAAAGAGGTCCTTCAAGTTCAGGAATGGAGCACGATGCTCTGAGAAGATTACGCTACAGTACTTAGAATGATCCACAGGTTAAAACATAGAAATTGTTTATTGCTAGGGTTTTCCATTTATTATTTTCAGGCCATGAACTGGGGAGAAGAGGCATTACTGGACCTGAGAAAATAAGCAACATGACATTTTCTGCAAATAAGTAGTCATGCTTATTTATCCCTCCCCAAGCGTTTTTCTGTGTTAGAGAAAATCTACATTAGAACTATGAAATGATTTTGTAGTACAAAGAGATGGACTGTGAACCAGCATATGCCACTGGACAATGGGTAGGTCCCTCAGTTGTCAGATGCCTTTGTTTCTCTATTAACAAAATACAGTGAAGTAGCTCCCTTCCCTATTAGCAGTAGGAATTGTAGGACATGATGTCCATTATCCCAGTATTTCTAAATAAAGAAGAGTTACCAAGATTACAGAGTCATCTTTAAAGGAAAATGAGATTACAAATCTTTAAATACTATCTCATGGCATATTATTATTGTGCTAAACTATCATATATGTTGCCCTTGGTAAATGATTACGTATTTAGCAAATATCTAAAACAAATATTTGTGTGTCTTTCCAAGTTGTTTTGTTTTTGGTTACATATTCAAAGTTCAGGTGACAAACACACAATGATTTGAAATTTTATATAAGTTAAAAAAATTTTATTAATTTTTTTGTGTGTGTGCATGTATACATGCATGAACGTGTCAGAGTGTGACTGTTGCTAGAGGAAAGCTTTTGAAGATCTTTCCTTCCACCATGTGGATCCTGGAAAGCAAAATCAGGTCATGATGCTTAGAGGATACTGCCTTTACTTACTGAGCCATCTCGTTGACCCAAAATGTTATTCAAGTTTTAACTAGAATAACTTGCTGTAGGTAAATCAGAAACACAGGCAGCATTCTGTACAGTCCATCTTTGAGGGAAGCCAGGTAAGGGACTCAGGGCATAACCTGGAGGCAGGAACTGAAGCACAGACCATGGAGGAGCACTGCTTACTGGCTTGCTACCCTGGCCTAGAAAAGAAAGCTCAGCATGCTTTCTTTTTTTTTCCTTTTTTAAAAAATTATTTATTTAATAACCACACAATCAGAAGAAGCATTTCACTACAACAGCATTGACATATTCACTAACAATTTCCAGAGCTAAGATGCATCTCCTTCAAAATTGGCTGTAATTAGATTTACAGTTGAATTAATACAGTTATATAGTATAGTACTCAGTATAAACCCTATAAGACATAAAATTAAATGAGGTTTTAAACTTTAAAAAAGATCTCCATTTCACTATTAAAATACAGTTTCATACAGAAAAATTCATTTTCAATACAATTGACACTAAGATGCACATGCATTTGTAATCTCTATGTATCTGATTTTTTCTAATCACAGTCGGTTACTTTCTGAGCTCCTTGGCACCTGAGCATGGATATAAAGTCACCGGGTAGATTTCAATGGTAATGTTAATTGCATCCACCAATTATTAAAGAACAAATTTTTATGCTTTGAAGAATTATTATTTTTTAATTTTATAAAAATTTATTTTTACACCCACTTTCCAGATAGCACCCTCCCATAGCCTCCCTCCCCTGACTAGAGCCCTTATACTCTGATATCTCTGCTACTGTCTGCTGTGTTGTCAGCACCCCCAGCCATTCCGCACCACTTGCCCGTCTGGTGAATCTAGTCAGCCTATCTACAGATCTTTGTTTTAGGAGGGTCAGCTGTTCCTCACCTAGCGGGAATCAGTTATCAATATCCCTTTGGATAAGATTGGGGTCTGCTGTTCATTTTCCCAGTTCTATGCTGGGTTACTATCTGGGAGTCCCTTTGGCCACCCTGGCTAACAACTCAAAAGAAAGTATCTCCTATCTGGCATTGTTGCTTGTTAAGCAGCCTTTAACTATACATATGGACTCTTAAAAATTATATTGGGACTCTCCCGCCCTCAGGCCTCTCTGGGGGTAAGTCTACCATGCAGTCCTCTGCGCCTTGACTCCGCCAGCCGCCCTCACCCTTCCATCTCCCCCGCTGTTCTCTACTCCTAGCTTGGGCCCTGTGCCATTCCTAGTCTTGGGGCCCCAGACACCTGGGGAGCCACTGCTGATTCCTGACCCTGTTCACCCCCAC
>NW_008334957.1:1572807-1574170 GCF_000622305.1 Nannospalax galili | reverse complement strand
TTATCTCTCACATTGTCTCACCCCTCCATCATGGTTTTCCCACTTAAGGTGCCCCCATTTTCCCCCTTTCTCCCTTAATACTACCCTTCTCCTATGGTCCTACCTCTCTTGAGCACCTTCTTTCCCCTTATACCCTAGGTTCCTTGTGTACCTTCCCTCCCCCCTCCCTTAAACTATCCCAATTTTTATCCATATCTCCTTTAATAAGGCCTGTATCATACTGTACTTCTCTTTCAGGTTCTTTCTTTTCCTTCACCTCCCTGTCTCCTTTCCATTATCCTGGTTCCTGTAGTTATGTCTGGTTGCATACTTATTTATCAGAATCTGGTTCTAGGATCCACATAGGAGGGAGAACATATGCCGATTTTTTTTTCTGAGTCTGAGTTACTTCACCTAGTATAACAGTTTCTAGTTCCATCCATTCACCTGCAAATTTCATGATTTCATCTTTCTTTACTGCTGAGTAAAACTCCACCGTATAAATGAACCACATTTTCATTATTCACTCATCGGTTCAGGGACACTTAGGTTGCATCCATCTCTTAGCTATTGTGAAAAGAGTAGTAACAAACATGGATGTACAAGTGTCTCTGCAATAGGATGAGTTCTTTGGGTATAACTGGCCTGTGGCCATGTCTGAGGGCATCTTCTTGATGAGTGATGTGGGAGGGCCCAGCCCATTGTGGGTGGTGCCTATGTTGCATAAGAAAGCAGGCTGAGCAAGGGCCTGGGGAGAAAGCCAGTAAGCAGCATTCCTCCATGGCCTGTCCTCCAGCTCCTGCTTCCAGGTTCCTGCCGTGAGTTCCTACCTTGGGCTCCCTGATGACTGCAACCTGGGAGATGTAAGCTGAATAAATGCTTTCCTCCCCAAGTTGGTACTGGTCAGAGTATTTTGCCACAGCAATGAAGAAAAAACTAGGACAGGTAGGTTCATTTGTAGTTTTTTAAGAGTTCTCCACACTGCTTTCTATAGGGGTTGAACCATTTTGCTGCCCCACCAGCAGTGGATGAGTGTTCCCCTTTCCCCACATCCTCTCCAACATTTGGTATTATTTGTTTTCTTGATCTTAGCCAGTCTGACTGGGGTAAGGTGAAATCTTAAAGAGGTTTTAATTTGCATTTCCCTAATTATTAGTGATGTTGAACATCTTTTGAGATGTTTCATAGCCATCTTTACTTCTTCTTTTGAAAACTTTCTGTTCAGCTCCTTAGCCCATCTTTCAATTGGGTTGCTTCTTGTCTTGGTTCTCTGTTTTTTAAGTTCGTTATATATTCTGGTAATTAAACCTCTATCAGATGTGTCACTGGTGAAGATTTTCTCCCATTCTGTGGGTTTTCTGTTTGTTTCCTTGGTTGTCTCCTT
>NW_008334957.1:1566959-1572762 GCF_000622305.1 Nannospalax galili | reverse complement strand
CCATTTGTTAATTCTTGCCCTTGTTTCCTGAGCAATTGATGTCCGGTTTAGAAAAATCCTTTGCTACGCCTATATCTTGTAGGTTTTTCCCAATGTTTTCTTCTAATAGTTTCAGAGTTTCAGGCTTTACATTGAGGTCTTTGATCCATTTGGAATTGACTTTTGTGCAGGGTGAAAGGAGTTTAGTTTCATTCTTCGACAAATGGAGATCCAGTTTTGCCAGCATCATTTGATGAACATGCTGTCTTTCCTCCAGTTAATGTTCTTGGCCTCTTTGTCAAATGTCAGGTGGCTGAAATTGTGCTTACTCATATTTGGGTCTTCAATATTGTTCCATTGGTCCCTGGGTCTATTTTTGTGCCAGTACCATGTTGTTTTTATGACTATAGCTCTGTAATACAGCTTGAAATCTGGTATAGCAATCCCCCTGGCATTGCTCTTAGTGCTCAGGGTTGTTTTGGCTATCCAAGGTCTTTTGTGCTTCCATATGAATCTTAGGATAGTTTTTTCCAATTCTGTGAAAAATGTCATGGGGATTTTGATTAGCATTGCATTGAATCTATATATGACTTTTGGAAGGATGGTCATTTTCACAATATTAATTTTTCCAATCCATGAGCATGGGCGGTCCTTCCATTTTCTAGTATCTTCCTCAATTTCTTTCTTTAAAGATTTAAAATTTCCACTGTAGAGCTCTTTAATGTCTTCGGTCAAATTTATTCCTAGATTTTTTTTGAGGCTATTGTGAATGAGAGGGTTTCCATGTACTCTTTTTCTGATTGCTTATGCTGGTATATAAAAAGCCTACTCATTTTTGTAGATTGATGTTATAACTTGCTACTGAAAATGTTGATCATTTCTAGGAGTTTTCTGGTGGATCATTACTAAAAATTTTCTGGTGGAATTTTTGGGATCTTATGTATAATAGATCACCTGAAAATGGAGATTATTTGACCTTTTCTTTTCCAATAAGTACTCTTTTAATTGCCTTCTCTTGTGTTATGGCTCTAGCAAGAGTTTCAAACACTGTGTTGAAAAGGAGTGGAGACAGTGGACAACCCTGTCTGGTTCCTGGTATTCAAGGGAATACTTCTAGTTTTTCTCCATTTAGAATAATGTTGGCTATGGGTTTGTTATATATGGCTTTAATTATGTTGAGTATGTCCCTCCAGTCCAATTCTCTCTAGGACTTTGAACATAAATTCATATTTAAATTTGTCAAAGGCCTTCTCTGCATCTATTGAGGTGACCCTGTGGTTCTTGTCTTCGAGCCCATTTACATGATTTATGATATTTATTGTCTTACATATACTGAATGATCCCTGCATCTCTGGGATAAAGCTGACTTGATCATGGTGGATGATCTTTTTGATGTGTGTCTGTATGTGGTTTGCAAATATCTTGTTGAGAGTTTTTGCATCTATGTTCATTAAGTATATGGGTCTATAGTTTTCTTTTTTGGTTGTGTGTTGGGGACCTCTGTTATGCAAAGTAGAAGCCCCTTCATGTCCGGACAGCTCATGCAGCTCGGGATTATGAGCTGGGGATCCTTTCATAGCAGGGTGCCTTCCTGGCATCTTTCCTGACTCTCCTTTTGAAGTGCCCGCCACAATGCTCTAATCACAAACATGGCCTCTGGCTTTAGGATCATTTTTCAGGCAGACAGCAGTCTGGCAGAAACCCATTTCCATATGTAAATACAATGTCTCACAAAGTACCTAACAGCCAAAGCTTTTACCACTACCCCCATGGTATAAATATCCTAGTCTTCTCTCAATATTTGGAGCTAGAAGCAGACTTGGAGCTAGAAGCAGACTTAGAGCTAGAGCGAGAACTGGGTCACTGAGACTTGGAATAAAGAGCTGTAGACTGAGTTCTGTGTCTCCTGCCTGCAATCTAGCCTCCCCGGGGGGCAGCACTCCTCCGTTACCGACTTGCAGACATTCCTAGCTTTCGTTGTCCTCGTACTCTTCCCGCGTGGTTCAGTGGCCAGTGGACCTCGCATCCTGAGGAAAGTACACGGGTGGAAAAGGGACAGGATTCGGCTGGACAACGCTCCAGTAGCAGAGAAACTTTCAGCACCAGAGACACGCGGACAGAGACACGGGACCCTAGCCGGCAGGAAAAGCCTACGGGGCACCTGCCGCAGCGGTCAGAGACGCCTGTGGCCAGACCCGCGCCACGACTAGCCAGGTGTGGTGGGGACCCCGAGATACCCATGCACACCACGTCTGGGGCCCAGAGCACTCCCTATAGTTGTGTCTTTACCTGGCTTCGGTATTAGAGTGATGCTGGCTTCATAGAAGGAATTTGGAAGTTCTCCCTCCATTTCTATTTTTTTGAATAAATTAAGTAGAATTGAATGCAGGTATTCTTTAAATGTATGATAGGATTCTGCTGTAAATCCTTCTGGTCCTGGGCTTTTTTTTAGTCGGGAGGTTTTGTATTACTGTTTCAATTTCTTTTTGTGTTATGGTCTGTTTAAGCTGTTAATCTCTTCTTGGTTTAGTTTTGGTGGTTCCCATACCTTTGATATTCTTCCATTTCTTTTAGGTTTTCAAATGTAGCAGCATATAGGTTTTTAAAGCACTCCCTTATAATGTTCTGTATCTTTCTGGTGTCTGTTGTGATGTTTCCCCTTTCATCTTTGATTTTGTTGATTTTTGAGGTGCTTTTTCTTTCTTTTGGTTAACTGGGCTAGCAGTCTGTCAATCTTGTTTATCTTTTCAAAGAACCAACTCTTGGAATTGTTGATTCTTGTATAGTTTTCTTTGTTTCAATTTCATTAATTTATGCCATGATTTTTGTTATTTCTTCTTGTCTGCTGGGTTTGGGTTTCATTTGCTGTTGCTTTTCAAGTGTGTTGAGTTCCAATGTTAAGTCATGTATTTGTATTCTTTCTGATTTTTTTGATGTAGGAACTTGAGCTATAAACTTCCCTCTAAGGGCTGCTTTCAGCATCTTTAGAGGTTTCGTTGTGTTGTATTGTCCTTTTCATTTAATTCAAGGAATACTTCTATTTCTTTCTTAATTTCTCTTTTGACCCATTCATCTTTCAGGAGTGTGTTGTTTAATCTCCATGTATTCATGTGGTGATTAGGGCTTCCTCGGGTGTTGATTGTAAGCTTTATTGCATTGTGGTCTGATAGAATGCATGGAATTATTTCCATCTTTTGTATTTGTTGAGTTTTGTTTTGTGTCCCAATATATGTTCGATTTTGGAGAAGGTTCCATGGGGTGCTGAGTAGAAAGTATGTCCTTTGGTGCTTGGGTGGAATACTCAGTAGACGTCTGTTAAGTCCATTTGATATATGGTATTGTTTAATTCAGATGTCTCTCTGTTAACTCTCTGTCCTGTTGGCCTATGGAAGAAATTCCTCAGTTGAGGTTCCTTCTTCCCAAATGTGTCATCAACTTGACAACTGAAGCTATCTGCATTTTGGTGGAAAGGACTGAAACAGGTTCTCAGTGCAGTGCTGTGTATCCCCACTCCTGATACCAAAGCAAAGATTCGTTTACTTTTGTGATCCTAAAAAGACTCTAAGCAGTTAAGAGAAATGTAGTGTTGGATTTTAGTTCACTGTGGTGGTACTGACATTTTTTTTGGTACACAAAAGGGGAATTAATGTTCCTTACTCATTATAAGAAAAAAAAAACTGTCAGAAATTACTAATGATTTCAAGTCACTCTGCTTTTGCTGGAAAAATGGTTTGGTTATTAAAACACCAATGTATGCCAATATTAGTTAGTTTCCTGCTGCTGTGGTACAATACAATAACTAAGTAACTTATAGAAGGAAGAGTTTATTTTGGCTTATATTTCCTTCATGGCAGGGAGGCATGGCACCAAGTAGTAGTGGGGGTGGGAAGCAGAGAGCTCACATCTTCAAGCCCAAACATGAAGCAGAGAGAGGGAACTGGAAGGGGGCAAGGGTATGAAGTCTCGAATTCTACCTCCAGTGACATAGTTCCTCTAGCAAGGCTACACCTCTGAAAGATTCCATGACCTCCCCAAATAGCACCACAATTTGAGGACCAAGTATTCAAATACTTGAGTCTATGGGAGACATTTTCATTCATTCCAACTACCGTAAGTTTTTAAGATTGGAATTAATACATTAATTGCTCAAGCAACTACTTTCAGTATTTGCCTTTAAAATGTTTTCCAGGAATTATTATAGCATGATTTTTAATTTTCATTTGTTTCTTAATATTAACCATAAATTTATTTCTTTTATCTTAAGAATCTTAAAAAATTGTCATTTAATTGTTATTCATAACATTCTGTTAAAGGTTCTTTATTTGTATGTAGTTGCAATAACGTACTTCATTCTTAAGGTTAACATTTCTAAGAATTTTAGTGTCTATATAAACTAGATTTTAAAATAGATTTCTTACTTTAAAATAATGTCTAAACAGATTTCATGTTTGTAACAAATTGACTATATTTAAGTAAATGTCTATTATCATTAACAATGCTAAATCAAGACATTCTTGCTAATAATTCATACTTGTTATTGTTACCTGTCAAGGCTAATAAGCTGCAGACAGAAAGATGTGATTCCTTCCTGTAATATAATAAAGCAGACAAAAGAATTAGGTTATGGAAAGACAGGGAGATGGTGAGCATCTAACCAAATATGATTGAATTGAAATTTTTCTTTTTTATCCACTTAATTCCACGGACCTTGGTCATGGCAGTTTCATATAAGGGGGAGATCTTAGCTTGTTAAAGAAGGGATTTGCAGAGAAATGGAATTCTCAGAAAGGCTGTGATAGGGAAGAAACAGAGAAGCTAATCTTACATGATTTGTAGGGAGGAAAGTTTCTAGGCACAAGATTAGGTATCTGGAAACAAAATGAATAGTTCAACAAGCTGAAAAGTTTTAGAATATTGAGGATTGATGACAGACTTATGGATTTTTATCATCATGTCCTTTTAATTTATAGATGAAAGGTCTCAATTTCAGAGAGGTATTACAGGTTGCTTTTGGCAATCCAGCTAGTTCTCACTAGAACAGCTACTGGGATGTGGAACTTTTGCAGATGCTAATGTTTCCCATCATATTATAGGTTGATTGGGTATGTACTATGTATTTCCTCTTCAAAAATCCCATTTAAACTATGCTTTTAATTTAAAAGACTTTTATCTGTGCTTTTAGGGCATTTCAAGATAATTATAAGAGGCAAGCAGGACTTAAGTTACAGCAGAAAAAGCAGGGGCTTAGGAGTTGGAATCAGAATCCCAAGTGCAATATTGCTGAACTCCATGCTATCGAGGAGAAATTTAAAAATCTTTGTGTCTGAATATTCATGTCTATATAAATGGAAAAATATGACACATTGGGAATTTTGCAAAGAAATAGAAAATAGCCAGCCGGATTTGGTGGTGCACAGCTTTAGTCCCAGCACTTGGGAGGCAGAGGCAGGTGGACCTCTATGAGATGGAGGCCAGCCTGGTCTATATAGTGTGTTCCAAGCCATTTGAGACAGGAAACCCTGTCTCAAAAAGACAAAACAAGAAAAAGAAATAATGGGAGCAATACATGAACAGAGCTTACACTCTTGTCTAAAAAATGTTAATTTGCCTTTAATCAAAAAAGATTTGGAGTGTAAAAAGTTTTATAAATAGATATTTGGTGGACACAAGTATTTGTAAAATGAACTAGTGGTCATACATTACAAAATGCTGTGATTCTTAGACATAGAAGTCAACACTGTGGTCTGCAAGAACGTTTATGAAAAAGCATGATATGTCTTTCTTTTTTAAAAATTTTATTTATTATTTTTATTTTATGTGTATG
>NW_008334957.1:1546608-1566832 GCF_000622305.1 Nannospalax galili | reverse complement strand
TGTATGCATGTGTTGCCTGCATGTAGGTAAGTGCACCCATGTTGTGCAGTGCCCGCAGAGGTCAGAAGAGGCTGTCAGATCCCCTGGGACTGGAGTCACAGACAGTTGTTAGCTGCCATATGGGTGCTGGGATTCGAACCCGGGTCTTCTGTAAGAATGCAACCAGTGTTCTTAACTGCTGAGCCATCTCTCCAGCCCTGATATTTCTTAATATACACTATTCTTAGTGCTCAAAAAGAACCCGAACTTAAATGAAGCATATGGTGAGCTGAAGTTGCAGCTAGAAATAGAAAGGCTAAGGACTGCAGCAGGTTTGGTATTGATTTGAGGCAATGACTTGTAGGGCCTTGTCTCAAGGAGAAGATGGATGCTATTTGTACATGGTTCAGCACAAAGGCACTTAAGATTGTGAGTTGTACCTACCAGAGGTACCAAAATACACTGATTAGTCAACCATCTTTCTTGGTCACTTTAATTTAAATTTGTAGCATAAAAGCAGTTATCCCATTCTTTATCTTTCTGGTATAAATCCTACTATTGACTTTGGTGCTTCATTTGATTCCTGTCCCATTCCTTTGCTTGTTTTAAAGCAGTGAGCACCCTGTCCCTTCAGGATAATTTTATTCTGGACTATAACCATAGAATAGTGAATTAGACTGTCTCTCATTGACCTTTTATATGCACACAAATCAGATGACTCATCTCACTTTGATATTGTCTTTAGTATTTATTTTCACTTAAAATTATGCAAGAATGTAAAATATATTTTCTGTACTCTTTGTTGAGTCTTCCTCTGAAAAAGTATACCGGTCCCCTTTTAGCTTAGTGAGGACTGCTACAAAGCATTGTCTTTGTATGTATATGGCATAGCCAATGCACTCCTGACCTCACGGTGGCTGTGGTTACCTGCACAAGACCTGTACAATACTGGTGCTTCAATACTTCATTATGGAGGAGAGAAGAGCTCATGATGCCCCACCCCTCCCTGAGGAGTTATTGGCAGTTAATGTGGCATGTGAGGAGGGAGGAGTGATGCCACTTTCTTCAGTGATGTAGCTATTGATAAGTTGCTCATATTCCAGTAAATAGGCTTCAATCCATGGGAAAAAAACTAAAAAAAATTAGAAATAAGGAACATATCTCAACATAATAAAGACCATATATAAAGTAATTGTACAGTAAAATGAAATGGTAGACAAATTCATTTTCATTTGAGTAATATGACCATAGAGCTAAAGCTTCAGGTGCAGTGTGTGTGTGTGTGTGTGTGTGTGTGTGTGTGTGTGTGTGTGTGTTATTTTCTAGGTTAGGGATCCAGAAAAACTTGCCCTAGTTAAGAATTTTCCAGCTACTATATTTCATTAGAGAACTTACTTTAATGATACCCATCTAATCCTTGTGAGCTGCCAGATTTATGTACAGATTGACTGTAGGGAGAGATTTCCTGCATCTTTTGATATTAGGAAAGAACTCTGCCTCAGGGAACACTTATGCAGATGTTGCAGGTTTTCCTGCTGGAGACTTAGATGGATGAAAAGAAATTAGGAGAGTTCCGAGCTCTGAATGCAAAGAATTTGGAGAATCAGGACTGATTGTAGTTCTTACTCCAATATGACAAGCATGATTTTCCTTTGCTTCTGTGGGAAGAATGAAAATCAAATTAAATGAATTTATAAATAGCAATGCTATATATGAAGGCAAGGTACAGCCACCATCCTAACTAATGTAGGATGTCTGCTTCTAGAGACTTCTTTCCAAGCACTTGATCTATCAGAATGAGTCCTCAGGTAACCACAACTTTACGGATAAATCAAGTATATTTCTGAATTTTACTTTTCTAGCAGGATAATGAGATTTAAGTTCTTATTTGTGTGTGTGTGTGTGTGTGTGTGTGTGCACATGTATCCTATGGCCCGTCTGTAAGGTTAGAGAACAACTTACAGAATCAATTTTCTCCTTCACCATGTGGGTCCAAGGGATTGAACTCAGAATGTTAGGTTTGGTAGCATGGGCCTTTACCTCCTGAGCTATCTTGCGGGCTTGGATTTAAGGACTTTATTAAAGCATGATACACCAGTGGGGCTAGGTGTGTGGGCATGAATTTTACAGCTTTTTCTCCCTAAAATCAGAGCATAGACTATTCATTTTCAGTAGACTATTCTTTGCCTGAAGTACTTGGACTGTGTTTACTCATGTATAAGTATCTTTTGTAAATGGAGAGTAGGTTATGCTTCTTTTTAAAAATGTTAATTCAAATCTAGAACATAACCCTCTTCATATTGAGAGCTTTTGAACTCTACTCCTTAACAGGAATACAAAGGAAACTCTTGAAAGCCAAGCTGATGGGTGTATTGTCTATATTTAGGCTTCCATTTGTTTATAGTTTAAAAATCAGTGGGAAAATCATGATCAAAGGCAGGGTAATTCATACAAAAAATGGTGAGACTACTTCATCTGGCTCAGTTCTGCTAAGAGTCTTTGATTCAAATGGTTTTCACAAAGAAAAAAAAAAATGTCCCATAGGTTCAGAGTTCTTTCTGCCAATAAACTTTGAGTGTAAACAGGAAGACTTGTGAGCCTCTAACAACTGTTAGAGCAAATGGAACTCATTCTGGAATGATAAGTGGAAAGTTCCAGTTCTAAGGTTAAAGTTTATAATCCACTATGGCTATAGAACTGTTGGGAGGGGGATGAATGGGAATAAAAGATAAAGACACACATTTATGAAAATGCCATAATGAAACCAATTATTTTGCAAACCAACCTAAACAATAATAAAAAATTTAGAGGAGAACTTTTTTTTTTTGAGAAAGGGAACAGTTGTGATTGACTGAAGGAATGGGAAGGGCACATACTATTTAATATTTTTAACAATAGCTTTTAATTGTATAATTTAAAGAATTTCATAATCACAGCATCATTACCAAGGGAGAGAATTAGGAATTGCATAAGCTGTGATTGATACTGAACAGTGATTATTATACCATTTCCCAAATGTTGGAAGAATATAATTAGTTGGAGGAATGCAATTTTCAAAAATATCATCCATTGTCATTCAGAACAAAAGACCGGTGACATTTTTTAGCAGAACTTATGGCTACACCTGAAAAAGAATGAGACAAGATGTCACTCTGTAGCCCAGGCTGGCCTCAGGTTCATGATCCTCCTACTTTAGCTTCCTTAGTAGTGGGATTACAGGTGAGGGCAACCACATTCAGCTTGATAGTTATTCTTTATGATAAAGACTATAATTTTTTCCCTCTTCCAAGATAGTTTCTGAGGCTTGTAGAGGTGTGTGTGTGTGTGTAAGAATGTGTGTGTGTATGTGTATGTGTGTGTGTGTGTGTGTGTGTGTTAAAGATGTCTCAATTGTGGCTGATTGTTCCACTGACACTGACTTTCTACTTTGATCTGTTGTGAGTTTCTCTGCTAACCTTTATCCACTGCATAAAGAAACTTCTCTGGTGCAGTATGAGAACCAGAGGTTGTGAAGGATTGGAGCAAGACAGGGTCTTCTGAACATTACAGGACCGCTTATGAATTCACAGCGGCTCTGGATGCCTGCATGAGACCTACTCAAGATCAAGCCAGTCAACATTCTAGCATAGAGGAGGGAGGGGCTCATAGCTCCCACCCTTAATTGAGCTATTGATGGATGATGGTTTCTGGGAGAGGGAGAGTCAGTGTTCTTTAAGAGTGTGTCTTCCTAGGTAGACCACATTCAACTGGATGGCCTCACAGCCATGAATACATGGGTAGCACAAAGTGGGCTTGGTGGGCTATTTGAAAAAATAAGAGGACACAAAGTTAAGAGGGTCTGAGGAGGTGGATCTGAGAGGAATTAGGGGGAGAGGAGAGGAGAGTGAGTATGTTCAAATACATTCTATGGACTTCTCAAAGAGTTAATAAAATATTATAGTAAGATAATTTTATAGTTGCAAAATGTGTCATTTGTGTCTATATTAATGTATACAAATGCATGTAGGATTAATCAGTGTAGGGGGAACTCAACCAGAGTTAATGCAATCCAAATAATATTAATTAATAATGATACTGCTATTAATAATAATTTTAAAACAGAGTCTCAAATTTCCTTGGGTAGGATAAGAAAGTATGCAGTTGGCAACTTCTTGAGCAGGCTGGGAAGATGCAAATGCATATCTGTGTAGTACATATCTAACACACAGGTATGTATCCTATAAGTATACATTTAAATGGGAGCATGTGAGCATCATCATTTCCTATCCTAATGCCCACTTAAGGTCTGAGAATAAGGAATCTGATTTTCTGAAAGTTTAAAAGGAAACCCCACATGTATTTGTGTGGGTCCTCATATACATCTGGGAAGATTTAGAATTAAAAGAAAATTGGAGCGGGGTACAAAACCGATTTTGAGGTTTTCACTTTGTCTTTAAAATATGCAGTCCATTCAAACCTGGCTGCCTTCACCGGGACCAGGTGTTTTTCTTTTGGAAAACAGAAAGCAAAATGCTTTGATGTCCTTGGAGCTGAAGATGGAGCACTTGAACTTTTCTTCCTGCAGGCAGGGAGGTGGGAAGGTGTTCAAATGCTTTGCTGATCTGGGAAAGGGACTCTTCTATTTCCTCTCCCTTCTTCCCATCTTCTACTCTAACGTCAGATTACTTTTTTTTTTTTTTTTTTTTTTTTTTTTTTTTCAGCTAACACAAGGGCGAGTCTGGTCTTGGGATTTGCAACGTCTTTTTTCCACTCCCTTAGTTTTTGCAGCCAAATGGACACTGATCGTGTACTTGGCTCAAGGAGCCCACTGGGGGCTCCCATAGCGGACATGGGAACCCTAGCCAGGGCTTCTTGGGGCCAGGTCTTAGGAGCAGAGTCTGCACAGGAACTAACCGCATCTTGTGTCCCTGTGGACAAAACGTCTGCAGGTGGCAAGTGGAGCTGTCCAGCACTAGAGCTTCGACAAGCTGGAGCCCTGCGCGTCCTGCTGAGCTCAGGCAAAGCAACAGGGCTGTCTCTGTCCTCCCAGCCCACGCGGCCTCTCCAAAAGCTGGGATGGCAGGTTCACAAGCTGCCCCAGCCTTCCCTTCCCCTGTTCCTGCTGGAACAGTCAGGCTGACCTCTTGCTTCACCTCCCAACTTCCCAAAATAAACTGGGAGGATGAGGGAGGCGTGTGTGTGTGTGTGTGTGTGTGTGTGTGTGTGTGTGTGTAGGGGGAGCCAGAAGGACCCCAGCCCCTCAGGTTGCGCGGTCAGTTTGCTCCAGAGGGAGATCCCATCCCTCACTCCTAGGAACCCTTCTCCCTTCCAGCACCCACAGGGCTTGCTCGCAGCCCACCTGGCTCTCCAGGGGCCGAGGGACAGGACCTTTGGGTCTGGGGACCTTTGGTCCTGTGGGAGCCCGGGACGCGCCTCCTGGTTGTGCGGCACGGTGGCGGCGGGAGAGGGTGCACAGAGGACAGCAACGAAGTGTCCTCCTTGCTCCTGAAACGTGGCGACAGGAGAGGCAGAGACTCCCAATGAGTATGCTGGCGACACGTGATGCCGGCGGAGGGAGCGCTGGGGGCGGGAGGATAAAGGGAGCGGGAGGGAGGCGGGCGGCCAGTGGAGAGGACCGGGGAGCCAGTGGCCAGCGCCAGGCGGAGGAGCCGCAGCCGGGCGAAGCTCCGCGCCCCCATCTCCGCCGACAGGAGCGGGAGCGATGCACCCCGGCTGGCGCTGAGGCTGTGCAGCAGCACAGGCGGCGACGGTGCCCCTCGCAGCCCGGGCCCCACGGTGAGGCGGCGGCGCCCCAAGTTCCCGCCATGAGCAGCCGGCTGGCGGGGCTCCGCGGCCCCGGGGACCCCCGCCCGGCCGAGCGCGATCGCTGCGCCCCGCGGTCCCGACGCGCCTGACGCTGCCCTGCGAGCGCGGGTCCCGCCACCGCCACCGCCACCACCGCCGCCGCAGCCACCACCGCCGCGTCGGCCTCAGCACCGCCAGCAGCATGTCTCGGAGGAAGATTTCCTCCGAGTCCTTCAGCTCCCTGGGCTCCGACTACCTGGAGACCAGCCCCGAGGACGAAGGGGAGTGCCCGCTGTCCAGGCTCTGCTGGAACGGCAGCCGGAGCCCGCCCGGGCCACCCGAACCCAGCGCCGCCGCCGCCCCGGCCCCCGCCGCCTCCGCTGCCGTCGCTGCCGCAGCCGCCGCCGGGGCCAGGAGGGCGCAGCGCCGCCGGAGGGTCAACCTGGACTCGCTGGGCGAGAGCATCAGCCGCCTGACTGCGCCCTCGGTGAGCCGGGGACGAGGGGGTCCGCTTCGGGAGAGGACCGGGATCAGGAAAGTTGGAGCAGGGCGACCGCTGGGGGGCGAGCCGGCCTTACCCGGCTTGGCCTAGGCTTCCTGGTGGCCCCCGGGAGACCCAAGCCTCTGGGCTTAGGTGCCTGGGGTAGGACACCCCACTCCCTCCGGGATCTCCTGGTGCGAGGGCCTTCGCCCAGTCCCAGCCTTGGACCCAACTTCATCGGTGTCCTCCCTGATGGCCCCTTCACACCACCTGTTTTCTTCCCTCAAACTTTCCCAGGAGCTGTGTGCTGCAGCTCCACGTCCAAACCTTTCATTTCTCTCATCCTGCATCCCAAAGGAATCCCAGCCCCTTCCTGGAAGCCCTTCCCTCCTCCCGTTTCCCACACTCTTTTGGTCCTAGCCATGACCTTCTGGGACATCGCTGAATGCCTCAGGCTCCTTGCAGTCTCTTGCTTGCCTTTTCTCATGTCTGAAGGAACTCTGTCAGACACTTTTCTGAGTTGTCTTCTCATGCAGAAACCTGTAATCCTGTATCCTCTTCACCCCCTGTAGCCTTCCTGTTTTTCCATTATTTATTGTGCGTTTATTGAGTTATTGGCTCAACCTTCTTTTTTGGGTAAGCCTGGTTTTCTATGTATGTATGTATTATGTATGTATGTATGTATGTATGTATGTATGTATGTGTGTGTGTATTTATTTATTATTTCCCATCTTGACACTTTTTGTGCCCTCACCTCATCTTCGTCCTTCACTTCCCCTTCCCTACATTCTTCGGTTCTCTCTCTCTCTCTCTCTCTCTCTCTCTCTCTCTCTCTCTCTCCCTTCCTTCCTCCTTTCTCCCCCTCTCTTTCATGCCTTCCTTTTATTAGGACCTTCACAGATATTTGTTGAATGAGTAAATGCCTCCTGAACATCTCCAAACTTGTGCTGATCTCGGGATGTCAGCGCTTCTGGGTGTACCCCAGACTTCCCCAGGCTCCAGGCATCCTTCCAGAGCATGTCTGCCTCCTTCCTGCCTAGGCATTTCATCTTCCCTTGGCTTTTACCTTTCTGCAGGAATGCCAGATCTCTAGTCTAGTCTTTTCCTGTCTATAAACTCTTTTTTGACTGAATTCGCCAAATTGCAGACAGAATCTAAAGGAGATTAAATGTTAAATTCCCATCCATATTTGAGCCTCGCCTGGGTTTTGGAAACCAGGACTTTAACTAGATTTAAACAGTACTGTTATATATTTTTTAATCTGCCCCAGGACTTTTAACTTTTTGAAAGTTCCTTCAATTAATTTGATCATTGGTCTTGCTTGATCACTCCTGTCTCCCTTTTGAAAGTACTCTTCCTCTGATAGTAAGAAGGACCCGCGAAAGAATGGGATGCTGAGAGTGGGTGCTGGGACCAGGCAATACTATGAACATCCCTGTGGCACCTGCACTAATGGCAAATGACTCTTTCATGTAGTAGTGAAACTAGTTTCTGTCTCCTTCCCCTTCTGATATGTTTTCCCCTTTAATAGATCTGTTCACAACTTCTTCTGTTGATAATGTAGAAAGAGACTTTAGGTTAAGTAGACTGCTCTTTGTCACTTTTCTCTGTAAAAATTTCCCGGGGCAGATCATCTTAGGAACCATTTGACACTGCAAATTGTTGAACATAATCGTTTACATGAAGAATGCAGTAGCTGTGTGCCTGCCTCCAACACAGCATTTGTGCAGTGTACCAGCTCTTCAGCACAAGCTTGTATCTGACACAAGCATCTAGCTAAAGATAATGATCAATTTGGGTGGAACTACCTTTAGAATCCTGGAGTTTTCTTTGGGTCTGAGAACCAGAATCCACAAATTTCTAAAGTATGGCTAGTGCCTTGGATAATGGCAATTTAGCTTAGACTGTGTTCAACAACTCACGTGAGGCACAGGAAAAATAAAATGAGAACTCGAGTATTTACTGCCAGAATGAGAGGCAGAACAAAGCTTCTGATGGTTACTTTGCAAGTCAGATTTTAGTGACTGATATGAAAACCATCATTCTTATAGAATAAGAAATCTGAAACTGTGGAAACAAATAACACAGTAGCTTTATGTACTTTACATGCTGTAATGTTTTTTTTTCTTTTGAAAAGGCCTGCCAGGTGGAGGCTGAAAACATATGGTGAACAGAGTGCAACACATCTTCACCCTCAAAAGGCCTCAGGAAAAACCTCACAATTGACATAGTTTCACAGACACAACAGAGAGGTTGCATTTCAATCTGTGATTTATTTCTGTGTGTTCCCCACTTCTTTTATTTGGCAAATAAGATACTGGCTTGAAAAGTTCCACTGGGCTTGTTCTTCTATATTGCCCAAGTTCTAAACTATGAGAATAGTTGGGGCGATGGAATGTGTGTTATCTGTTCTCACTCATGAAAGATGAACAACTGGAACACACACACACACACACACACACACACACACACACACACACACCTAGAATAGCCATTATCAGGCATCTGTAGTTGTTCTGAGTGCTATGAGCTTTCCTGAACTTTATTCTTGAGGAGAAATACACTTGCTATAGGAGTTCCTGCTTGCTCAGTGGTCCTGTTATATGTTCCAATCAGTTGGGATTCAGTCTTTATTCAGAACGACTTCCAAGTAGGAAAATGAAAATGAATTTGATATATACTAGTACATCCCTACACACGATACTAGTTATTTTACCAGAGAATATTCCAAGTTGGGGTTTTGACATTTCAATAGTTATTTCTAGTTGCATGAGGCTAGATGTGAAATTTATAATACTTTATATTGCACAATAATGCAAGTAACCGGGTTGGTAAAATTGTGAAAAAATATTCCAGAACTCAGATTTGACTCTACTTTTCCTTTGAAGAATTAAACACTTGAATATCCCTGGGCACATCTGTCTGGCTCGCTTGCTCCTTCTCATCTCTAAAGTGTTGTACTTAGGTTCTTCCTTGGACCCAGATTCCACTAAGACATAACATCAGACATGTGAAGGAAACATAGGGCATACATTGAGTTTTAAAATTTATGAGAAAAGTAGATTACTTTCTTAAGTAGGGAATCATCAAAATATTCAATTTAATTATTCAAAATATTTGAAGATCTTTTATGTGGAAACTATTGTACAGAGCTCTGGCACTAAAGATGCTGAACAAAACCTTCCCAGCCTTCCTGGAACTTTTTTTCATTTAGTCTTTATTTTAAGGAAACTGAAAAAAAAAGAAAAGAAAAAAGAAAACTGCATTGAGGGGAACCATAAGGGCTCCAAATGCCTTGGTGATATAGGGAACACTTCACTGGTCATCTACTTTGGGTGGTTTTCCTCACTATGTATCTGTGGAGCACAGCCACAATGATCAAAATCATCCTAGAGGCTGGCTGAAGAAATATACATCACTTATAACATTATTTATTTTGAATTAATTGACTACATGGGAACACATATTATGTATGGCTGTTTTTTTTTTTTTTTTTTTTTTTTTTTTTTTACTAATTTCAAGGGTGAATTTAGTAACTCATTTATTTGGATTTTATTTCATCACTCTGACATCAGTTGTGGGGTTGCTCTCAGCCTGTCACCGGTAGACCTGCTCAAGGGTGAGGCTTCTTGCCACAGACCAAGTGCTTGTTGAGTCCTTGCAGGTAGCTTTGTAGATCTCAGGAGCCAAAGACAGCAAAATGTTGGGAAGAAAAGAAACAGAAATGGAAAGAAGCAAATCAGGAGACGAAAGCTCCTGACTGAGGAAATCATCCCTAGAAAGTGAGGACTGAAGAGCAGAGGGGAGCTGGGATCTGAGCAACAGAAAACAAACAGTGTTTCCTTATTTGGGGAAAAGGAAATTATATTAGTAAAAGTCTAGGAAAAAAACAAGAGGAGATAAACAGATGCATTCAGTTTCTCTTGATTCTATGTACAATTCGTTCTCAGACACATGCCAATCCTAAAAACATCTAAAAATACACATTTTGTTTATGAGACAGAATATTTGGAGATTTATGTATATTAACTAAAACTTCAAATTTGAGGCTCAGTTTGACTAAAAATTGAGAAGCAATGGACTACAATCATAAAATGTGATAAAATATATTCTATAATAGTGGTTTCTCTATTATAGAAATTCATTAGATGATTTGAAATCAGAATTTAACCAATGCCTTTCTAAACTTTGTCTCTAATTATTATGTAGATACAACATTATAGGATTTGAGGAGCAAGGTTTTGGTTTCTGTGGGGCTTAGATTTGAATAATCTCTGTTGAACTACAGACTGAGTATGAGACTCTGACAAAGCTACTTTACCTCCTTCGTATCGTTTGTGAACTAAGAATAAAAGCTACCTTGTAGATTTGTTTTGAAAGAGAGGTTTTAGGTATATATGTAGGTATATATATGTGTGTGTGTATATGTATACATATACATGCGTGTATATGTTTTTCTAAACTTCCTGAACTCAGTTTCATGGTGACACCTTTTAACTTCAAGGAAATTTGAATGCCTTGAAAAATGTAAATTTTTTTCTGTTCTTCCTCAATATTACTTTTAATCATATTGTAAAGGTTTATAGACTAGGTTAAGTCTTTATAAAAAAGAGAAGAAGCACTTTATTTTGTTGCAATAGCCAAGCAATCATTTGAAAAATTAAAATAGAGTTTCCTTTTGATCTCCCTAACTATAGATCCTAAGTACAAGCCATACATAATTATTACAGGTTCCAATATTTCTACAAAATGCCTGACTGCTATGTGGCACTTCAGAAAATGCCTTTATGAATCATATAATAACATGAAGACTGCTTTATGTAGTACAATGTATTTCACAAAAATTTAATTAAAATTAGAAAATGTAAAAGAAACTACTTATTCCAATTTTCTGAGAACTTCAAGGATTCCCCATTCATTGCTTTCAAAGTAATCAGTATAGGTATTCAGGGGTGAGGCTTTGAAAGGATGTAGTACAGGCCCAACTTAAAACACGTTTGTTTTGACTGTGTGTCTAGGGCTCTGTTCTTTGGCTGAAAGCTCAGCTGTGAGGCTTTCATTTTAAAGATACACCAGTGCTTCTTGGTTTGTATAGAGGTGATATGGCTGCATATATTCAGTTTTAGTGTATAATTTGGGTACCAAAGATGTATAATTTGGTACCAAAGGGTTCCAAGATGCACTGAAGGGGGACTTAAGTGCTGTTACGCATAGCCTCTCTGCATCATCGTTGCTTTTTGTATTCACGTTAGCTGTTGTTTTGTGGCCTCATGTTTCATTGTATATGAGAGCAAAATAGACCCATTATCTGTAGGCAGTTACATTGTTCATCATAAGTTGCCAAGTAGGTATAATATTCCCTTTGGGAATTTTACACACATCAAGGAAGGGGACTTAAGTGCTGTTACGCATAGCCTCTCTGCATCATCGTTGCTTTTTGTATTCACGTTAGCTGTTGTTCTGTGGCCTCATATTTCATTGTATATGAGAGCAAAATAGACCCATTATCTGTAGGCAGTTACATTGTTCATCATAAGTTACCAAGTAGGTATAATATTCCCTTTGGGAATTTTGCACACATCAAGGAAGAAAAGAAAATTTAAGTGTCATATGCAGGGGGAATATTTGCCAAGTGTATCTGATGACTGTTTGTTTGTTTGTTTGTTTTCTGCAAACCCTTGACATATGAACCAAGGCTTCAACTTAAAATTCAAATTCTAGATCTAAATTCTCTTATCTTTAATACTTTTATGTTTATCTGTTGTTGACTTCAGAAATTAGTACCTAATATATACTCAGTAAAATACTCAGAATAAAGAAATGGATGTTTTTGCTTAATTGTCTAATTATGTTTGTTCACGTTTGATGTTTTTATGGTGGTGCTTCCTTTTATCAAACAAAATATGTAGAGTTTGTGTCTAGACTCAAGTGTACAAACCTGTTTTAATTTTGCTTTCACCTGCTTTTTAAAGCAAAATATCAGAATGAGCTTTTTATTTAAAAAGACATATGGAATAGTGTTCTCTTCTGAGACTCTTTGAATGGTCCGTTTATATTTTAAGAGATTAGGCAAATGTACCAACTCTCCTCCGTTCTGGATTGCTTATGTTTTCTGTACAATTATCTGTCAAAGCAGAGAAATGTTTGTCACCAAGTGGGCTATTGTTACCAAAAATGCACTGCTAGGAGGTGGAAATGACATCATCCTGGTCCTCAAATGTTGCTTCTGAACAGGATCTGGAGATCTAGAATTATGTGCTGTGGGCTTGAACACCTCATGGAATGGAAAGTCCCAGGCTTAGAGTTCTTTGGGAAGCAAAGGAGCTGGAAATACCTCTGAAAGCTGGGTACTGGCTGGGGACTGTTGTGGACAGTTGAGAATGAACATTCTTATAAATAGAATAGTGACAAATTGTTTCCTCAGAAGCTTTATTTGGGACTTAGTAGTGAGAAATTTCTCATTTAAGTTAGTGGTTATCAGACCTCAGTAAACACAACATATAACTGAAGAAAACTGTTGGAGGACAGGTTTCTGCACCTCATCCTCAGAGCGTCTAGTTTGAAAGCTCCAGAGAAGGGCTTGGAAATTTTGAATGAAAATTACAGAGATTGATAACACACATTATATTTGTGGTTGGAGGTGATTGAATCCCATGTCCTGAGAACATTCATTCAAGCTCACTGATCTTTGGACACACAATTTGTAAAGACTGATCTTAGAAGTTTCTCTTTTGAGATGAACACATCCCAGGTAACTATTTCCATGTAGAAACAAGGATAAATGTTGTGAGTAGGAGCCATTCTTACCACATCCAATGTCTGTGTTTGTGGTGGTCAGAGTAATCATTATGTTGGTTTTATGACAAAGGCTTTCGAAGTTTTACCATTTGTAGCTTATTTGGGAACTCTCTAATTTTTCCTGAAGGACATTTTATTATCACCTCTGTAGTTATGTTCAGTAGCTCACATGCTATTGCATTAAATGTCTTGTGACCCCAAAAATCAAAATAAAGGAATATATATTATATATTATATGTATATTAAAAGAGGGTGGGAGAGTGTGGGGATGAGAGGAGGGAAAGGCTGTTGTGAAGGTTGGTTTGAAATGACTAGTGGTACCTATGGAATGAAGTTGACACATTCTTCAAATGTTCCATCTACTAATCATTCTGGGTTACAGAAAGCAAGCATTAGGAATGTCAGATACCAGATATAGGGCAACTCCTCAAACTCTGCCATAATTTCACAAAATAGTAATTGCTGCTAATCTCTATGACTTTAGAAAGCTAGTCTATCATCCACTTCCCAAGCTGAGTAGGGTATAGTTCTTAAATGAAGGATGAGCCAATATTGGGAAAATTTGCATTCGTAGTCAGCTCTAGAGTTGATCTATCACGGAAGGAGGCGTGGGGAAGCCCTGGTGTTACTTTAGTTTCAAGTTCTTGAAATCTGTTGACTTCTTTTCCATCCACACAGCACTGCACTTGTTATGTGTGTAATAAGAACGACCATGTTCAGACAAAGCTCCCGCTCTTTGTTACTTTATACCTATGTGTCTTCATTCACAAACCTTTCTTCCTAGGACTGGCAGAAGTGAATTTTCTATTTTTATACACATGCATACAGATGTGCACACATGTTTTCTGTTGCATTTTTTTCTGAACATTGTTATTTGCATCTCTGCTAAGGACTTACTGTATTATAATGTGGCTTTATTCTAGCTCCTGAAGACAAGAAATATTTTATTTACATATGCCATGCCTAGCACAGGATGTGAATTATAAAATCATTCAATTAATGTTTGTTAGAAGAATGAATAAATGTGAAAACCAATCTTTGTGTAGTCTATTGTATAACTGGTACCAATAAGTAGACTGCAGTGTTTTGTGCTGTTTTAGTTGATTATTTTAATTGTTCTGTGTAGTGCTGCTTCTCAGATACGAACGAGAGTGAGCATAGCTATATTTTGTCAAAAGCTGTAAGAATTTCACAACATTCTCATACCTTGGTTTTATTGCAACTTTATAGTGATCTGTAAATTTTATGCAAATTGCCTCTAATTTTGGTTAGTATGGTTATCTTAAAATGCTTGTAGCTACAACAAGTCTAAAGAGGAGCCTATAATTGTTAACTCATAAGGATTTGTATTTATATATTATCTCTTAAAGAGATGTGTACCTCTATGAGTTATAGACATGATATGTGAACCGTAGTGTTTTATTATTTTTCTCATGTGTAAGTGATTCCCTGTTATCAAACATTCTATTAGACAAAATTAGGTCTGTCTTCCAGCAATCATTGATGAATCATTAATAGCATTGGAGGGATACATCCTTTGGAAAATCATGAAGTTAGAAGTTGTGAATTTAAAGAACGGGGAAGAAAACACACCAGCAGCTAATAAGATCATTCCTATGTGTTTTTTGATGCTACACGACGCTTCAGATAATAAATTCATAGCCCAATTTGAGATAGGTATGAATTAGAGAGGTGCAAAACAGTGATGGAGTTAACTATATGTTAAAAGACCCATATGTTAGATTGAGTTTGAGGCATTTAGAGCAGTCCACTGGAGAGGAGGGCTGTGTCTCAGGAAAGTAAGGAGAGCGAGTGTCAAACATGGAAGACTGGCATAATTCAAAGCATTTCTAGTCTTTCTTTTTAGATCTAAATATGATGCCAGTATTGTTTAGTATATGCTTAGGTCTTATTATTCCATTATTCTGTTTTAGAGTAGCTGATCCCCCCACCTGCTCGATCAGAATTGAGCAACCAGGAAACTGATTATTTTAAACCGATTGCTTCATTAGTATCTATTTTGTGTTTTCAAAGTTAGAGAAAATCCCTGAAAAATATAGGCATGCCTGTTACTTCATTGAATGAGTCATTTATGGTTTCTGATTGTTATAACATAAGGTTCCCTTGGCTTGAACTCTCTTCTTGACTCTAGGAGCACCTCTGTAGGACTTGGGCTAATGGATGCCTATCAAACCAGCTCATACTTTACTGGACAGTGCAGAAGATAATTTCTTATCAGAAAAGGTAGTTTCTGGTGAATGAGGTCTGGTGAATCAAATATTCAAAGTGGGTTATCACATCTGGAGTATGAACACAGAAATGAGCAGACGATAGACAATAGAGTACACATGGTTAAATGCTTTTCAATGTGTTAATGTCTTAAGATGATCTCCAAGATTCTCTTGTGTGTGTCTGTATCTCACCTTTATCCTTGTGAGTCATGTGATTCTGCTGTGGTTGTGGGATGTCGTGATAAGAAAGGGTGATCAATATTAACAGTAACTTTCTTGTACACTGAAGTACTAAGAAACTAAATTGTTCTTGTGTTCAAATGATTTGATATGCATGTCCATGATCTAAAATACATTTTCAGGGGCTAGAGAGTTGACTCATCAGTTAAGAGCACTGGCTCCTTTTGCAGAGGACCTAGGTTCGATTCTCAGCACCCACATGGTGGCTAACATCCGCCCATAACTCCAGTTTCAGGGGATCTGGTGCCTTCTTCTGACCTCTGTGGGCATTGCATGACATGGGCGCCCTTACATACATGTAGGCAATGCACTCAAACACATAAAAAGAAATAAGGAAAATATTTTAAAGTACATTTTCATATTCTATGAGTGAACCTCTTAGGTAAAGAGAAGGTCATGATGAATGAGTTTAAAGTAAATCATTATAAATTTATTTTGTAGGTGTGCATTTATGTGTAGCATGTGCCACATTGCACGTGTAAGGTCAGAAAACTTGCAGGAGTCACTTTTCACCTTCTACCACGTGGGTCCTGGGGACTGAACTCTTGTCAGGTTCGGTAGCAGGTGCCATTGGCCACAGCCCATGCTGAATGGATTAAATTTTTAAAATTTATTTTTATTTTATGAGTGTTTGCCTGCATGTATGTAAATGTGCCATGTGAGTGTAATGCCTATGGTGCCAGAAGAGGGTGTCAGATTCCCTGGACCTGGAGTTACAGATGGTTGTTAGCTGCCATGTAGATGTTGGAATTCGAAATCAGATTTTTTGTATAAGGAGCAGCCAGTGCTCTTAACCGATAAGCCATCTCTCTAGTCCATGAGTGGGTTTGACCAAAAAAAGTTTTGCTACTTTTCAAGTTCTGCATATAATTTAATTACTGTGATTGTCTTGTTTTCCTTGAAAAATCCCTTAGGCCCGTTCGTGTTTTCCTTTTATACAGGCAGTGTGAAGGGCTGATCCTAGAACTCAATAAATGATATATCCTGATTTTGTCCTAATTCAACTTTGGGGAATTAACTTCTCTGTCTATATGTTCCGTCTCTGAAATCATACATAACAACGCTAACTCTCACTCAGGAGTAGATATGCACTAAAATGTGAATGATGAGTTGCAGGTAACTTGTCTACTGTTGCTAACAACTTGGCTGTTCTGCTTTGCTGCCTTCTTGGAGATCAAAGTCTTCATTCAGATTCCCTCACTCACTACATTCAGGAAGAGAGCATATTTGGGGGAAGGTAGACTCCTGTGATTATTGTATCTTTGTACAATTTGGTCTCTGTGAGGCTCAGTTTCACTTAGGAGCCACAAGGGTACAGACCTTGCCTGGACTGCACTGTAGTTGTTACAGTCCCTAAAACAGCTCTGACTAGAGGTAGAATTACAATACATCTTGATTGATGTATTACATCATTTTGAAGAAATCTTAGAACTTGGAAAAGAAAGAGAATAGCTGGAGAATGAAGGTAATGTCCAATTTATAGGCTTATGAACATTAAAATATAGCAAAGAGTACCATAAACTTTGGGATGTACTAAATGATCAATAGGTTTTGGTTCCTTCTTCAGCTTATCAGTTATCTTATAAATATACATATTGGTAATCACACTTCCTGACACCTCCATTTACTTCTGGCTATAATCTTGGTCAAAATATCAATTTGTATAATCTTGTTTAATACTCTTGTGGGAAAGCGTTAAATCAGAAATTGTTTTGGCACTGTTGGGTATATAATATTTCAGGGTTCTGTAGGTCTACTGAGCTTACAAATGATGTTCCTTCTTAGTGATCTTAAATGTGACTCTACTGCTATCTTATTTATTTATTCATTTATCATTCACATTATTTATTCGTATAGCACTTTTTATCATAATAACACTTACCATTGCATTAAGCCATATGCTCTTAATTCTTTCAACCCATGCATGAGGTGGATCACTCAGAAATTTTGTATGGTCATTTTGGATTCAAAATGCATTTTCAAAGCTATAAATACTATCTAAAGCAAATGTTTCTGCTCCTCTTTCTGTCTCTGTCCCTCATCCCATTCTAACCTGGCAAGATGTGGAGAACCTATTGACAAATGCTAAGTGTAAAAAGAGAAGTTGAGCCTGCAGTCAAGATAGTATTAATGAGAGTGCTGACCTATTGAGTCCTTACTATGCCCCAGCAACATACTAAGGGATATGTGTGCTTCATTCATTAAATACAACAGTGGTGCAGGGGTGATGACTTCCCATGGTCCATAAGATATTAAGAGCCTGCATCGCTGACCTGACATTGTGATATTCTTTCTAATTTGCACACATGATTTTACCATATAAAGCTTGACTATGCCAAGAAAGCATCACCTTCCCTCAAGAATTTGTCCTATTCTTCATGTTAGAAATGCTTTCCATCCATACCCCTGCTCACTTGTTCACATGATGATTTAAGTTCAAGGTCACCTCATCAGACAGCAGTCCTTCCCACCCACCATTCTCCCTTACACACCTGTTTCCCTTAGAGCATCCACCTCCCGAAACTGTCCTTTTTATTGCTTGTTTACTAATATATTATCTTCGTTCTCCCTGGTATCACTTAAGAACCACAAGGGTAGGAATTTGCCTGAACTGCTCACTGTAGTTGTTACAGTCCCTAAAACAGCCCTTAGTAGAGGCAGAATTACAATACATCTTTATTGCATCATTTTGAAGGAATCTTAGAACTTGGAAAAGAAAGAATAGCTAGAGGCCGGAGAGATGGATCAGTGGTTAGGAGTGCTTGCTGCCGTGCCAGAGGACCTGGGTTCAGTTTCCAGGACCCACATTTTCTTCTGGACTCTGTGGGAACCTGCACACACGTGGCATATATCCACACAGACACGCAGACACACACAACTAAAAAACAGTCCTTTAAAAATAAAAAAATGAAAAGTTAAAATTAAGTGAGTAGCTTAAGTTCCTTGTGGGTTGAAGGAGAATTAACACATACTATGCAACTGTTATTAACCTAGTATTTGTTGTTTTCACAATACATATATACATATGTATATCATTAATTTTTCAAAATTATTTTGTAAGAAAATTTAATTTAGAGAATTTGAATAACTTTCCTGATTGCAGTTATTTATGCATGGAGATAAAGCGAGAAACTTGGTTTAATTCTAAATTCCTCCCACTGTATTATTTATTTTAAGCCTCAGTGGATGTGGAGGCATGGTGATGCACTGCTCAGTTACCACATTAGGGATGAAGGACTTGCCTTCTAGATGCCAGGACAGCTGATGAGGGAGAAACCTCAGCTGTCAGTTCCCCAAACATAGTATTTGGATTGAAGCTTCTGGCTGGCCAGAGGTCATGCCTTTTCATCCGGACTAGTCACTGTAGGGTATGAAGTCTTGACCTCCCAACTCCGACTGACACAGTTCTACCATCAGAACTCCAGTGTCGTACCAACCGAGGTTTCTGGAGATCCATCACAGCCCAACCTTTCCCTCTGCCCAGTTCTGCACCCTTCTCAGTGATGTCACTGCTGTTGGTACCAAGAGCACTCAATTAATTTTCTGATTGCCAGTCATCTTCTCACAGTGTGCTTCCCAGACACCTAAACTGTGACTGAGTCTGAGGGTACTGATGTCAATAATAAAAGCACAAAGTCCAACACTGGAAACGTAGGATGTGGAAGAAATAGCATAGGCTTGGATTTAGGGTTTTGAATTTGGATAAAAAAATTATTAGCTCTAGACTGAGTTCTTTAAGGAGTTCCCAATACTGAGTTGCCCTAGTTTGTTTCTTCATTGCTGTGACAAAACATTGACCATTACCAACTTGGGGAGGAAAGGATTTATTTATCTTACATCTCCCAGGTAGCAGTTCATCAGGGAGCCCAAGGTAGAAACTCGGCAGGAACCTGGAGGCAGGAGCTGGAGCACAGGCCATGGGGGAACACTGCTTACTGGCTTGCTCCCTGGCCCCTGCTCAGCCTGTCTTCTTAAGCAACACAGGCCCACCTGCCCAGGGGTGGCACCACCCACAGTGGGCTGGACCCTCCCACATTACTCAACAATCAAGAAGGTGCCCCATGGACATGGCCACAGGCCAGTCCAATGAAGGAAATTACCCAATTGAGGCTCTCTCAACCCATGTATGTCAAGTTGACACTAAAGCTATCCAGCACATTAGTCATCAGCCTTAGCACACTGTTAATCAGCTCAATAAACAGAAAATTGGAGAGTTAAGATTGCAGGTAGGAATAGAGTTCATGGTAGAAGATAGCAATTTTGGAGGGGATAGCCAGTATCAGAAAATTGACAAACTCTGAGTAAAAGAGAGAAAAATAGTGACATCAGAGAGCTAAAGAGGAAGGCACAAACGCAAAAATAAATACAAAAATAAAACATAACCGAATGTTGTGGTTTTGTGTTGATAGAGTGAGCAACGACTGGAAAGTAGGTAGGAACAGATGTGGTAGTAATTGATATTTACAAAGAAATAAAGAAAAACTAAGCATGGTTCTTTCAGACCCACTGTGGATGAAGTACCTTCCGGTCTTAGAAAGTCAATGCCAGTCCTTCGTCTTACACAGAAGCTATTGAGTGAGACATAAAGAGGGAACATGTAATGAATAGACAAAAAAAAGTCACACATCTCTGATTCAAGACATTTGGCACTGTAAAGGTGGGGAGACGGAAGGAGATGGAGGGAGAGAGGGGGATGGGGGAGGGGGAGAGG